>NW_026857839.1:0-10612 GCF_026571515.1 Ruditapes philippinarum | reverse complement strand
TTATTTAAAAGCGGTGCCTTCAATCTGGGATGTACTATGTATCGTATGTTCCAGCTTCAATCAAAAGATTGGATTCAGAGACATATCAATTGCTTTGCGCGAATATAATCAAAAATGATAGACATACACGTTCGCATTTTAAAAAGAAGTTTTCAAAAGGAACCCATGACATGTCTGGAATTTTGGCAACGAACGCCCTCCATAACGAATTGCATTATTTATATTTATGTCAACAGTTGTCGCAGAATTCATGCACTATGCTAAAAGGTGGTTGCGGTTCAGTGGTTTACATGACTAAATTACACAAGCAACAAAAATGGTAACAGTAGGAATTGTATCGGTTTGGCCTTTGTTTTGGTCTTAACAATAAACGAATGAAACTTTTATCAGTTCGGTCTTTACAGTAGAAATATTCTTATTTATTTCTTTTATTATTTTGCTCTGTCATCTTTGTGATAACATTAAACTTATTTGTTTATTCTAGCTTTGTCTAAATGCTGAGGCATTTTATTTGTTCCTTACTATTTGATTTTCTTTCTATTCAACTTTATTCGTAAACGTGAATCGTCATTTTTTTGTTTGCAGTGTTTAAATACATGTAGTTGTAAAGTAATAGTATTCATTATGTTGATCTAAAATGTAAAATATGTTATAATAGTTTTTGCTTAATAAGTTGAAATATCATCTTAGCGCATGAGATAAAAATCCTAAATTTTCATCTCCCTAACCCTCAAAATTTACAAAAAGTATCATTTATGAAAATTGGCGAAATCGGGACAAAAACAAACTGATGACAAAGTGAATATATAAAGCATGAAAGAAAAGGGATTTCATTATCTTTCAAAAATGTATTACACACAAATGATAAAATTTTGAACCAGATAAAAGGGTTGATCAAAAAGGGTAAGAGAAATGTTAAAATAGTGAATGGCAAGAACTACTTCTCATTCACTTCAAGTCATCACAGGTGAAGAAAGACTTAAACATGCCACTGTGTGAAAGGACCACGTGAAAGCAAAACACAAAGTGGAAACCAGAGGTGCTCCGCCTAGCAAAATCATTCAGTTTTAATCGATCAAAGGTGCATCCAGCACAAACATGTTCCATTTAGACGAGAAAATGTAAATAAAATGATTCCCAATCTAGCGAAATTCTAAAGAATTGTCATGGTTACATAGGGTGACATGAATGAATAAAACATAGAATTGATCATGAGCATATATATAAGCAAACTTTAATGATCATTACAACAACACATACCCTTAATATTTTTAGCAAGAAAACAAGAGCCCGACGAAACAAGGTAGAAGACAAAGCATAAAATGACCCAGTTAGAGAAAGCTTACCGTCAAACTGTAAATGTGTTTAGCTTCCATTTTCTCAAACCTGCCTCCTTATTACTGCTTTGATTTATTGTAAAACTTTTAGAGAAACATTTAGGTTTTTAAAAATCAACAATACATAAATGTCAGAATATGAACGGAAGTCATACATTTTTCAAATACAAAAGTGCAAAGTTACTTTTGACGTCATATATATCATTCATTTCTTTACTTTGACAGTAAACATATGTTTTTCTTCCCTGTTCAGTTACACAGTTTCAATCACGTTAATTCAGAAGAAAAAAATGCTGTTCGAATATAGATAAATGCTGCTCTATGTACCTTCATGTCCAGGAGATAAATTTTACATTTAAGGTAGATTAGTTTATTCAGAAGCATTTCTCATCAAAGTTTCCGTTGAATGATTCCGTTGAATGATTTTAATCATATATAACGCATTGAATTGAAAGGTTACTTGTATTTTATAAGATATATTTTATAATATTATACCTCATTTGCATACGCCCTTCTATATTTAATATGACGTCACCCGGTCCATAAACCGCAGACAGACCGGGGGCCGGTCCATAATTCTTATGAAGACCGTTTAAACGTAACTTTCACGAAGTGCAAATTTTCACGACGACACAAACAGACGATAACTGTCAAAATGGCCAAGCTACCCGATTCGCATCATTATCTGAGACCGATTTAGTTAAAACTCAGTGAATCTAAGGATTCGAAAAACACAAAAGCAGCAACAAAACATTCAGTAAAGCTGTTCAGGACATATCTGGCTGAAAAAGGCCACGATTCTTCCTTTGAAACTTACACGAACGGGGTTCTGAACAGTCGACTGCGTTTGTGCTACGCCGAGGTTCGAAATGCGTCTGGAGAACGATATAAGAGGACATCCCTGATTGCAATACGAAGTGGAATATGCAGGTTATTACATTTTCTTTATCTGTTAATATTTTATGTCTATTTTAAAATTTTTGCAATATTTTATTTTTTCGTCCCCAGACCATTTCGAAACAAGCGGACTTTGCCCTCACATTGTTGCCATAATTTTGATTAAAAATTAAGGATTAGACAGAAAAGTCTAACAATATACTTAAATGACATGGCTTTGAGTATGTTGTATGCAGGGCTTTTTTTTTTGTTAAAAAAATATTAGTAGGGTCCCTGTCACCCATGACTGCTGTCAATAGGCCCATAAGGATTTTGTGTAGCTATATATAGATTACTGAAGAAATTGGCAGTTTTACAGTCTTGGCCCTAAGATAATAGATCTTGATATTTTGATTGTTTTTCAGATCTTGTTTATTTTATAGATAAGGCTAGCTATACTTATATATTTTTTTATTTTCAGGTACTTGTGTCAATCTAACAACATCGACATAACTCGAGATGTGGACTTTAAAGAAGCCAACGACATGTTTGTTTGTATGTGTAAAGATACCTGCAAAACAGGTAAAGGAACTGTTGATCACAAAGTGTCCATCGAGAAAGCAGATTTAGAGCGTTTATACAGTTCCAGGATGCTTGACACTACCACACCGTATGGGCTTTTAAACAAAGTATGGTTTGAATTATGTCTGTACTTTTGTAGGAGAGGGCGTGAAAACACAACGTGAGCTGAAACCATCCATGTTTAATATCAGAACAGATGCCTTAGGCAAGCGGTAATGTCTGTCAGGTGGATTCAGAAGTATCCAAAACCACCAAGGCATTAAGCATAGTGAAATTCAAGATAAAAATGTGAGAATGTATGAAACGGGTGGAAAGAATGTGTCCAGTAAAAAGCTTTGAGAAATATTTGTCAAAACTGAATCCTAAATGCAAAGCTCCTGTTCCAGACACCAAGAGAGTCCTTCTTTTGACTCAGACTCGGTCTGGTATGAAAAATCGCCCACTTGGGAAAAACAAGTTAGGTACACGTATGAAGGAACTATCTGTTGGGGCCGCTCTTTCCCAGGAATACACCAACCATTGTATCAGGGCAACGGCTATAACCGCTCTCAGTCATGCAGGATTTGAAGCGGACAGGCACATAATGACAGTTTCTGGTCATAGAAATGAGGCCTCAGTCAAAAGTTATGTTTGTGACACAACCGTAACTCAGAAAAAAGAAATGTCTGCTACAATCAGTAGTTTAGCACCAGAATCTGCCAGTGTACATGAGTTTGAAGATGGCTTGGATTGATGTTTTTGTCACTATCTCTGTCGCAGACTGAGTCAATTCTGAAGGATATAACTTCTTTTGAAAACCAACAAACATCCAGTACGATAAACACTGACCTAGGACAGTTTTCTAAGCCACATCCGCAACATCTCTCTGCAGGCGCTGTGATTGGATCCGAGCTTGTGGGAGCTGACACAGTAGCGCCACATCCAACTGGTCTTTCTGCCGGCCCTATGAATGAGATCAACCATGTGCGAGCCGAAAGTTCACTTCAAATACAAAACAATGCCCATGCTCACGGACAGTCATCATTTTCCTTCCATGGATGCCAGATCCAGTTTCATAATTATAACTAGATGATTTACACTACAGAAAATTTAGACAAAAATCCTACAATAAATACTTTAAATTATTAAGTGAACAAGTTGTGCTTTAAAACTTTCAATATTCAGTGTATTAGACTAGTCTAGACTTGTGATAAATATGTAAGAAATGGATGAAGATTTTTTGTATGTGTCGATATATACATTTTGTATTAGCTGTATAATTTAATTTAATTTAATTTTAGTTATCATTAGTGTAAGAGAATTTGTCAGTGAGATTTTATTTTGTTGTTAAATGATTATTTTTACTGAATTTATTGTTGTGTTTTCACATTAAATTATTACATGTTGATCAAAAGTCATGATTTGTCTTTAATTTAATTATAAATTTTTATTTATACAGTTTGTGAAATTCTTAAAGTCCGGGTGTTTTGCTTAGTAACATTTAGTATTTAATTTTATTAACAAAAATGAAATGTTAAAAGGGACTCCACTGAGGTTTAAAAGCCTAAAAACAAAATATTTAAATTTCTTACATGAATGAGCTGAGGCACTTTAAAAAGAAATATATGCAAAGATAGTTAAGAAATATACTTTGAAATGAATTGAAAATCGTATTTTTATGCTTTTCTTAACCCGATTTGAGTGAAAAGCGTTTTAAACGCTTTTCATTTTGTGTCATTTTTTTAATATTTGAATAATTATTCTGGAAAAAACGAAGTGCGCGAATGATCTAAAGATTTGTTGTCTTACCCTATATCAAATGGTACATTTATCTGGAAAAATATTTTCAACCCCATCATGTCAAAAAACCTCAGTGGAGTCCCTTTAAAAGAAGAGCATGATTTTGATGCATTGCTTGAAAATAATAAAACAAAATCCGACTAGGGTTTGAGATATTTCACACACTGAACAAGTAAAATTATTATTTGAAAGCAAATAATAGTAAAAATGACAACAAAAAACAAAGGGATTACAGGATTTAGATTCGGTATAATATAACAAATAAAACATGGCCTTGAGGGCAATATGGAAGGCATATGGCCCTCAGCTGCGCTTCGGGCCATATGCCTTCCTCAGTCTGACCAACCAGTCCGTAAACTTGCATATTGCCCTCAAGGCCATGTTTTATTTGTTAAAGATACATCATCCCCATGAAAATTACTTTATCTGCTGTGAAATTACTTCTTTTAATCAGCTGGGAAAGAAAATCTAATCAAAATATGTAACTGATGAACGGAATTTATAGATGTGGTATTCGATCATATTATTTATTAGTATACTGCAGAGACTTTTTTCGAAAATTATATACTAAGCAAAACAGGCTGGAAATCTATTTTTTATTGAGAAAATGTTTAATGTATTAAAGGTATCAATTTCAAATGGAAGTAAACGTAATTTTGATAGAACGCAAAAAAAAAAACAATAAATGAAAATAAATCAATGCTGAAGAAGTATATGATCATTATGGTTTTTAAATTATAGTTATTAAAAATGCTTATTTCAATCATGCTTCATAATGCTGAACAATGTTGTTTAAAGTTGTCTATAATTTGTGTATGAGATACTTGTTGAATTAAGTTTAACACTTCTTTTGTAAATAACTTAATTGCATTATATGTTAAGTCTCTTTTTATTGTTAGATAACAAACTTTGTTTCAATGACATTGCCATAAAAACGCGAGGTTGTTAACTGAAATAAACGAACAATTAATTCATTATTATTTTGCCTCCCTTTTCTAAATCTATTTAGGATTTCTATCAATTACTCATTTGAGATTATACAGATACCGTTCTATGCACATGCTTTGTATGTTAAAAGTACCCAAGGTACTCTCCCTTTACATGTATTATATATGCTTATATTTTTTGTATGCATTCTATTGAGCCTCGAAACTTTGTTAATATTTATTTACCTCATGTTGTCAATGTCTTGACCTGAGAGAAATAAAGATATTTGTATTTGTATTTGTAACACTGATTTTGCGTATTCATATATAAATGTCAGAACAGGTGTCCTTTGTCTGATTCATAGTATTATAATTGTGTCGTCACAGAAAGGATATGCTGAAAGAGGACATAAACCAGAATTGTTAATATATACACTGGCGCTTAAAAAGGTGACAATTAAATGAATTAACTTTTTTCTTAGTCATTTATTTGTTATACATATATTAAGATCATCTAACAATATACATTTACCTTCAATTTTAATCAAGACTCTTCTTCTCCTTAGTAAGTAATTGATATATACAAGGCGCTTAAATCATTACATATTAAATAATATGAGACTCACTAAGGAGAAGAATTTCATAAGACACGTTGTCTTTCATTCTAATCCTGTTTTTAAAGAATATTTGAATTGCTCTGTGTATATCATGTATATATATTCTGAGAAATAAAATATGTTTAAACTAAACTAAGACACTTTATGCTGTTGATAAAAGCAGCATAAGTGAAATCAAAGCTTTCGTTCACCTTCATAGTAACATGATAAAATAAGATAAAAACTGGTAACAGTACCATATAAAAGCTTAAATTTCATAAGCACCTTATTTTATAGATATTCTTTGTCCTTTCTTACGCTACAAAGTGAGCACAGTAAAAGACATATATCTGCCAAATTGCTGCATTCGTAGAATACCAATGAATAATTTATGCTTTGTCCTAGTATGTCATTTATTTTACAGAATAAAAATTCAGTTTTACCACTTTCGTGCCAGTTTTATTACAAATGTATTATCATTAAAATTTTAACTTATTCTTGCTGTACAAATATCATATCTTTGCTGCAGTTTTGTCATTTTGTTTGGTGTTCCTTAACTTTTCTTTAAAAATTTATTTGTAAATAAAAACATTGAAAACTGCATAAGAGTTTATTCGTAGCTGCATTTTTCGTAGGAAATAACAAACAACTGTAATCGTATTTGTATTTATTTTCCTTACAAATCCGGACAAAACTGACAATTTTTGTCACAGTTCACTTAATAAATTGGGCGAGACAAATTGATATCGAATTGTCACTAAAAGTGCAAAATGTTCTTATTTCCCAACTGATTATAAATTGAATTAGATAGGATTCTTGTCAAATTTACCACACCTTTTGCATCCAAATTATTCTCTCGGCTCAAAATCCCCATAGAAGAAATGACGGTTGATTTGTCTTCTTGTTTCTATTCATAATAAAAGCAGCAGGATACTACATTTATTAGCTTATGTCAATGAAAATGAAAATTAATATCACCTTCAATTTCAAGATAAATGTTTATGGTCAACGGGAGATAATGTATTGTTTCGAGATCAGTTTTAATGCATACGCAATAACTTCTTTCAAAGACCATTGCAGACTTTCGATTAGTCGATATCAGACGTGCTGCTGACTTCCACGTTTTATTTAAAAATGATATACGTACCAAGCAACCTGGGTAATGCATAAAATCTTTTATTTTTATTTCTCAAAAGATTTTTATATTGGTGTTCAGTTATAGCTTCCAAACGGAGAGTATACTCATTTGCCATTTACCTAAACAATCTTTTGCTACTGATTTTAGTGCGGGTTTTATTGGGGGGTCCAACATACTCTTAAACTATTAATACTCATAATACTCATATTTGATTTGCCCTTTCTTGAAAAGGAAAAAAGTAATCATGTATAATGTATAAGGAGGGTCTTCTTTACAGCAGTATAAGGCTCAAAGCCCGTATCCAAGTAAAATATGCTTGAGATTTCCGCATGACATTGTCCTTTATCGGACCAGCGATTTGTTCTTTCTGCATATAATTTGAATTTTTCCCCAGTTAAACATATGTTCTTACAAGCATAATTCGGTACAGTACATATTATCTCATCTAAAAGAAATCCTAAATGTCAAATAGATATTTGATTATCCAGACGAATTGTCTTCAAATGCATTTCAGTACATTTGGATCAACGCACGGAAATTGATGATGTACTTTCTGTTGGTTTTTAAGGTCAACTTCTATATATGCATCTATTAAAACATTTATAGTCTAAAATTGTAATTTGCACCCGTAAGAAGACAGTTTTGTTATTAGTCCTGATGAATGTGGTATTCATTGGGTTAATTTTGACATTCAAGTGTTTTCTACAATTTGAAGTATTTAATCGAAACAAAATCATGTAAAAATATACTGGAAATGTATGTCAATAAAACAGAAACAAGAATATTATCGAAACGTATTATAATATAATGGAACCATGAAATAGAATAAGTATGAATGTGATAAAACTGTTTAGTTAATACTTTTATTTCATTAGACAATTAAGGCCCATGATGACATCTCAAGTATAGTACAAACTGTGACCAATAAAAAAAACATACTTGTACACAAGAACTTCACTGTTTTTATTAGTGTTTTTTTTTTGTTGTTGTTGTTTTTTTGTGTGTTATACTGCTTTACAGACGGGAAAAGCGACACATGTATGTGGTAAATAAACGTTTGCTTTGCAATTATATTAGCATTTATATGCTTTTGACGACTCATCAAGTATTTACCATTTTGCATGATAACTGGACCATAATCGAGAACCAATATGACATACAACTATTTTTGTTGAAGTCTAATACAATTCAATAATATAATACAGTATCCTGTATCCTATATTGTTACATTGTATAAAAAGCTTTAGATATTGTGAAATGTTGGTCAAGTAACTGCTTTTGAGGGCTTATAAAATAGCTATTTTTTCCATGATAACTGGACAAAAATATCATAATCGGGAATATATTTATTTGTCAAATACAACCATTACCGAAGTGTAATGTAATTCAATAATATTATATGTTATTTTGGTTTTGGAGTGATATATGTGGATATATTACCTGCTAAGATTTTATATTTTATTTTGGCAGGTAATATATCCACATATATCAGTCCAAAACCAAAATAATAATTTTATTACCCTTCCCCTGCCGAGTTTAGACGATTTTTTAAAAAAATCATTGCTGTTTCAAATGAAACGTCGAAATAAGATTCCCTTTAGGGTACCTCTTCATCACAACATGACGTCACATAAATACATGACGTATTTTTCCCCTACCTAACGAATGTAAACAAGAGAAAAGGAGTAGTCTATTGAAAGCACTTTTTTGTAATTAATATCAAGCCCTCACAAGGTCATATTTGTTTTCAATACTGATGGGAATTTGTATCATTACTCTACTTTGGTAAATATTTATCATTTGACAGTTAAAAAGTGCTTGTAAATCGGAATTTACACCGCATAAAATCGAACCGTACGCGCATCACCTCAGCGCATGTCGTTTACAACGTTGGGTACCCAACGGGGAAATTTAATGTGTATATTACCCGTCTGGCTCGGTTATATCAATTTCTTTCGGGTGATCAATATCCAATCAAAAAGGCGGAAAAAATCTGGAAGGGTAATAAAATTCAGTTATCCTCTTTGACAAAAAAGATATTGTGAAATGTTGGTTAGTAAACTACTTTTTATGAACTTATCAAAATCATCCGAAATAACACAATGATTTCCCAGATGTCGGAAGTCACGACACAGAAAATGGTGTAAATTAGGTACAAGAGGGACTGATTCACTAGAATGAGGATCTGTAGAGATAATTAGATATTTTAATCAACATTGTTCCCTATGGATTATATATAAAAAAGAAAGTCTTTTATCAGACATCTATTTATATGGAAAGCATTGCTAAAAATGTGCTCATGGACTTTTATTGGTCCTGAATGAAAATTGTCTTGTCTATAGATTTATATATTCTGATTATTGTTGGACGTAATCCTGTGAGGAATTGCGTCCTCATGGCCATGGTGTTAACAAGGATCTTTCGTATTCAAAACAAGTCAAAGAAACCGTGCTTTACTATTCTTGTGTGAATGAATCAAATTATCGTATACTTTCAAAATAACAAGTAACAGTAAAATAATGTTCTCTTAATGCCATTATATTTTTTATTATTTGTTTGTTTGATTATTTATTTATTTATTTATTTATTTATTTATTTATTTATTTATTTATTTATTTATTTATTCATTTATTTATTATTTTCAATCGCCTTGGATTTTTACGTGTGTAATCTGTAACGACTTGGCATATATTATATCATAAGTAAAGTGTTTAGCTCATTAAGATTTACATTTAATATACTCCTACATAATTAATTTATATTTTTATATATTTCCAGTAAATAATGTTGCATTAAAAAATCAGGTTTAAATGATATTTGATAAAAAGGATGAAAGACATATAATTTGTTTAAAGCATATTAAGATAGTATTTAGATAGTTGACATAAGTGATGTATTAACAGTTTTAGAGAAAACAAATATGATTGATTGCACTACTGCAAAGACTTTTTTGTTGAACAAGTTTAAGAAAGAAAGCGTTATATATGGCGGCATGACGTTTAATATTTAATATGAGTAATTTGATTATAAATGTAGAGAGTTTGATCGAATATGTTCGCCGTGTTAATTTTAAATGTAATATTTTCATGACTGAAATTATAACAGCTAGTATTCATGTTTCACTAATATTTTTTAACGAACCTATATTTAGACAGTTACATTTTTTATCCTATATTTCATATTGTTTGGTTTTAATTCATCTTTATTAATATGTTACAGTATAACGTCATGCGCCTTCCCTCGTGACTTTCTGATGTCATAACGCTCATATTGAAATATAATGGTGTAAGATAAGAACATTCTTATTACATCTTAACATTTAGTGTGGTTGCGCAAATATAAGAATATGTAAATACTGCCATGGCAGACATCATTTCA
>NW_026857838.1:0-65358 GCF_026571515.1 Ruditapes philippinarum | reverse complement strand
GCTAACAGAAACGTAGAGACGCCATCAAGGTATCAGTAATAGAAACAGCATCAAAACACAAAGCTATTGCCAAGTGTTTTGATATTCTTTCTCTTTTGTATCATAGTCAAACATAAAAACATGTTCCCTGTTGTCACAATATGAAACTCAATTAATGAGCATCTGAATATGATATTTCTATCACTTTCCCTTTCAATGCTGTCCCCAGAAAAAATGAGCCAATCAATGGGCATGCTCTTGAGTGCGGGTAATTAATACCTGCACTCAAATTAATGCACTGTGCATGTATCTGTGAAAAGTACATGTAGATATATATTGCTGTTGATGTAGATTCATGTAAGGAAAGAGTAGGTACTATAGAACATGTATACACATTCTCTTGGATGTCCTAACTGTGTGCTGAAAGAATAGTTTTGATGTTTTTATGTAAATTCATAAAAATCCACCATGTTTAAAACTAACTATTTATTAAGTTAATTCTTCTGTAATGAAATGAATGCATTAAAAAAAACTTAATATGGTAAATAAATGTGTGTTAACCAAGTAAAATTTGAAACATGTATTTTTGTTTATTAATTTTCTTAATTTACAAGACTGTAAGAGACTGTTTCAGAAACATTAGTGTAAACAATTTATTATTATTTATACTACAGTGTAACTTCTGAAAACGTACACCTGTGGGACTTGACAAAAAGTTCGGAATTTGGAAGTTTCCGTAATTCAGAAGTTTGGAATTATCTGAACAAGTAGAAACATTAGTCATCAATTGTTTAACAAGGACAAATATATGAAGCAGATTAAATTCATAAAATGGCAAAATTATAGGACCTTTAAAAAGTTTATAACTTAAACTATATTAAAATCCTTATAACCTATAACTGAGTTTTTTGATACTTAAGCATAATGTTAATTATTTAATATATTTCATGTAATACCAGCTATTAACCTGTATTTTTAGCTCACCTGTCACAAAGTGACAGGGTGAGCTTTTGTGATCGCTTTTGCGTCCGGCGTCCGTCCGTAAACTTTTGCTTCAAATGACATCTCCTCATAAACCACTAAGCCAATTTCACCCAAACTTCACAGGAATGTTCCTTTGGTGGTCACCTTTTAAAATTGTTCAAAGAATTTAATTCCATGCAGAACTCTGGTTGCCATGGCAACCGAAAGAAAAAACTTTAAATATCTTCTTTTAAAGAACCCAAAAAGCTAGAGCTTAGATATTTGCCATGAAACATCTTCTAATGAGTGTCTACCAAGTTTGTTCAAATAAAAGCCCTGGGGTCAAAATTGGCCCGCCCCTGGGGGGTCATTGATTTTCCCAGACCCTATATGCATATAGTAAAAACTTAAAAAATCTTCTTTTAAAGAACCCAAAGAGCTAGAGCTTAGATATTTGGCATGAAAGATCTTCTAATGAGTGTCTACCAAGTTTGTTCAAATAAAAGCCCTGGGGTCAAAATTGGCCCCGCCCCAGGGGGTCATTGATTTTCCCTATATGCATATAGTAAAAACTTAAAAAATCTTCTTTTAAAGAACCCAAAGAGCTAGAGCTTAGATATTTGGCATGAAACATCTTCTAGTGAGTGTCTACCAAGTTTGTTCAAATAAAAGCCCTTGGGTCAAAATTGGCCCCGCCCCAGGGGGTCATTGATTTTCCCTATATGCATATAGTAAATCTTAAAAAATCTTCTTTTAAAGAACCCAAAGAGCTAGAGCTTAAATATTTAGCATGAAACATCTTCTAATGGGTGTCTACCAAGTTTGTTCAAATATGAGCCCTGGGGTCAAAATTATATGTGTATAGCAAAAACTTAAAAAATCTTTTTTGAAAAAAAAACAAATAGCTAGAGTTAAGATATTAAGCACAAAGCATCTTCTAGTGAGTGTCTACAAAGTTTGTTCAAATAAAAGCCCTGAGATCAAAATTGGCCCCATCTCGGGGGACATTGATTTTCCTTATATGTGTATTATAATAGCAAAAACTTAAAAATCTTCTTTGAAAAAACCCGAATAGCTAGAGTTTAGATATTAAGCATGAAACATTTTCTAGTAAGTGTCTACAAAGATTGTTCAAATAAAAGTCCTGGGGTCAAAACTGGCCCTGCCCCAGGTGTGTCATTGTTTTTATCTATATGTGTAAAGAAAAAACTTGAAAAAATCTTCCTTTAAAAAACCCAACGAGCTAGACCTTAGATGTTTAGCATGAAACATCTTCTAATGGGTGTCTACTAAGTCTGTTCAAATAAAAGCCCTGGGGTTTAAACTGGCCCCGTTCCAGGGGCCTATATACAGGTGAGTGACTTCAGGGCCATCATGGCCCTCTTGTTTGTTATCAAATTATACTTTTCAGTTACTAAATGTTCACACTTAAACCATGTTTTGACATGCTTGACAGTTTGTTATTCTAATAGGTGTCAATATAAATAGTTTCTGCTAATTGGAATATACTGACATTTTAAAGGTTTTACAATCTCAAATATAATAATCTCAAATATAATATTCTTTCACACCTTTTCCAATTTCTGGATTTTGGAAGTAAATTTGAATTGATATACCCAAAACTTTACCAGAAAATCATTCGGAATTCAGAATTTAGAAGTTCCGTTATTCAGAGGTATTTATTACATAGAAAACAGAAGGAGAAATTTCGGGACCCTGAAAAATGTTCGGATCTCAGAAGTTTCCGGATTTTAGAAGTTCCGGAATTCGGAAGTTACACTGTATTATAATTTATATAAATTATGTTGTAAAAATGATCCTACTTGATCATATCATTCAATGACAAGACATGTGGATGTAAAGAAAAAATTTCATTAAATTTTCAGCGTGGTTATGATGAGCTACAGGGTATTGTGCCAACATGCACGCAGACAGATACCCTAGGTCCTTCCAAACTAAGCAAAGCTACTATTCTTCAAAGATGTAAGTTGATAAAAAAGTGAAAAAACAGTTCCTTACATGTACATGTATATAATAAGAGCATTAATTACACTTGCAAAATAAGAATTTTTTTTTTAATTTATGCCTCTGTTGCTCAGTGGTTGCTAACTTTGAATTGCTTCCCTTCAAAACTGTTGGCTCTAGTCCATATAAAACCTTCAGATACTTCCATTGAAGGAATTTGTCCACCTAGCATACAAAAAGTCAAGGTTTTTTCTTGCTTTATAAAATGCACAGATTCAACTTTATATCTTCCACCACCAGTAAAGCTGGAATGTTGGCACATTAACAATGTTAGTATGACTTAAAATATCTGATTATCTGTATGCCTAGAATACATCAGTAATAGACATAATAAGATACTGTAATTTAAGACAACTGCTTATGAAATTCAGCTTATGAAATTCAGACTGGAATTCACCTTTGCTTTTTGAACATAAAAAGCTTATAATTAGGTATCATGACTTAAACAAAGTTAATAAATCATATGATCCAAAATAGCAAATTATGCCAGTGACAAAATTTAATCTTTGTATTCATTATATGTTTTTATGCCCCCGGGCATATAGTAATTGAACCGTCCGTCTGTCCGTCCGTCTGTCCGTACGAGGTTAACCTAGAACGGCAAGTTGGATTTTTCTTAAGTTCTACCTGTACCAATGGCTTCTTAGTTTACACACTTACTAATCAATACAAAGTACATGATCTGGTCAAGTTACATAACTATGGCTTCCATATTTACCAAGTTATTGCCCTTTTCAGCACTTAGAAAATGAATAATGGTTAACCTAAAACTGCAAGTTGGAAATATCTTAAGTTCTATCTATACTAATGGCTTCATAATTTCCACACTTATCATTCAAAGTACATGATATTGCCAAGTTATATAACTGTGTCATCCATATTTCCCAGTTATTTCCCTTTTTTCACTTTGAAAATAGGGCCTTGTCTGGTTAACCTATTCCGGCAAGTTGGATTTATCGTAAATTTCTCTTAATTGCTTAATTTATTTAATGATATCTTGCATATTTGGTAGGTGGATACCTTTAATGGTCATCTAATTTTTTGTGGAGTAAGTGGTCTCTAGGGTCAAGGTCACTGGTTTAGATAATAAATTTAAACATTTTTGCTTATACAGCCTTTATTTTTTGGTTGATGTCTTTCATGTTTAATACAAACATGCCAAGGGAGATCTTCCTTCTTTGGGTATAGTAAGGGGTCATTTGGGTCAAGGTCAATGTCACCAATGTCAAGGTCACCAATGTTAAAAAAAGATTTTTACATTTTTACAGGTGTATTAACCATATTCTACAGACAGATGTCATTTATAATTGATAGGAACATAAAATATGATGGAGTTAGTGGTCAGTTGGGTCAAGGTCACCAGTGCTAAAAATAGATTTTTGTGTCGCCTTGAAAAGGTGACATATAGGGGTTACTTTTGTCGGCGGTGTTGGCGGCGGCGGCGTCTGTGTCGGCGTCGTTGTCGGCGTCCGCTAAAGCTTGTCCGGAGCATAACTCAGTCACTTTAAGTCTGATTGACTTCAAACTTGGTATGCATGCTTCTTTCAATAACCCGAAGTGCAGTGCACAAGGACCGGTACTCTGCAGTTCTTATTTTTTGAGTTATTGCCCTTTGTTAATTTTCATACTTTAATTTTGTCCGGGCCATTTCTCTTCAACTAAAAAAGCTATGGAATTGAAACTTCATAAGATGATAGATCTCATTAAGAAGAAATGCAGTGCACAAGAACCAGTACTCTGCACTTCCTAATTTTTGAGTTATTGCCCTTTGTTAATTTTCATACTTTATTTTTGTCCGGGCCATTTCTCCTAATGTATAAAAGCCATGGACTTAAAACTTCATAGGATGATAGGTCTCATTAAGAAGAAGTGCAGTGCACAAGAACTGGAATCTGCATTTCTTATTTTTTGAGTTATTGCCCTTTGTTTATTTTCAAACTTTAATTTTGTTCGGGCCATTTCTCCTTAAGTATAAAAGCTATGGACTTGAAACTTCATAGGATGATAGATCTCATTATTAAGAAGTGCAGTGCACAAGAATCGGTACTCTGCATTTCTTCATTTTTGAGTTATGGCCCTTTGTTAATTTTCATACTTTATTTTTGTCCAGGCCATTTCTCCGAAAGTATAAAAGTTATGGACTTGAAACTTCATAGGATGATAGATCTCGTTAAAAAGAATTGCAGTGCATAAGAACTGATACTCTGCATTTCTTATTTTTGAGTTATTGCCCTTTGTTGATTTTCTTACTTTATTTTTGTCCTGGTCATTTCTCCTCAAGTATGAAAGCTATGGACTTGAAACATCATAGAATGATGGATCTTATTGATAGTACAGAAACTGCTGCTCTGCACGTATTATTTTTTTAGTTATTGCCCTTTGTTATTTTTCATATTTCATTTTTGTCCTGGCCATTTCCCCTAAACTACATTGTTCACAAGGCGACACATCTGACTCGCGGAGTTCTAGTTACATTTTGCTCATACAGCCTTTATTTATTGACAGATATATTTCATATTTGGTAGGAAGATAACTTGCATGGTATTCATCCTTTTGATTGGGGTATGGATCAGTGGGTCAATGTCACTTGTGCTAAAAATAGATTTTTACACTTTTGCCCATACAGGCTTTATTTATTGACAGGTGTATTTCATATTTGATAGGAAGATAACTTGCATGGTATTCTTCCTTTTGATTGAGTTAGGGATCAGTGTGTCAAGGTCACTAGTGCTAAAAATAGATTTTTACACTTTTGCCCGTACAGCCTTTATTTATTGACAGATATATTTCATATTTGGTAGGAAGATAACTTGCATGTTATTCTTACTTTGGATGGAGTTAGGGGTCAATTGGGTCAAGGTCACAAGTGCTAAAAATAGATTTTTACACTTTTGCCCATGCAGCCTTTATTTATTGACAGATTTATTTTATATTAGGTTGGAAGATAACTAGCATGGTATTCTTCCTTTGGATGGAGTTAGGGGTCAGTTTGATCAAGGTCATTAATGCTCAAAATAGATTTTAACATTTTTGCCCATACAGCCTTTATTTATTGACAGGTGTTTTTCATATTTGGTAGGAAGATAACTTGCATGATATTCTATAGGTGTCAGTGGGTCAAGTTCAAGGGTGCCAAGTATAAATTTCTTACATTTATATATATTTGATAAAGTTGAATATTTATCACTTCACAAGTCATAGCAATGACTTGGCAACTTATATATTTCACAATTACAAAATGCCATGACTCTGTCAAGCTATATAACTTGTGTTTACAATTTTTTGGCAATGTTTCTGTCTATAACTGAGTGAATGGGTAAACATTTTTGGAAATATTGTTACTGACAAGAATCGGAGCCGGGGGCATTTGTGTTTAACAAACACGTTCTTGTTAATATTAAAATTATATATCCTTGTTTTAGAATTCCAAGCTTTAAGTTAGACTCTTTGCAATATGAAATATTGTAAATGTAAAATTGAATAATATAACTTTAATTTGTTGTATTGTTCTGTATTTTTGAATGAAGTGGTGGTTATTAAATATTTGTATGAAAGCTATGTTAGATAGATTTTATATTGTTTTCAGCGATTGATTACATTCAATTTCTGGTACAGCAGAAGAAGAAGCAAGAAGATGAGCTGGACTCTCTTCGTAAAGAAGTCATGGCACTGAAGATAATGAAAGCGTTAGTTTTGTATTCATGTATTTTATACAGTTTATTGTGCTACTGGCAAAGAACAAAAGTTTAAGGAATATCACAATTTTGTGGCTCAATTTGGTCATATTCCAAAATGAAAAGAGTACTTGTATCATATTTTCCATTTCTTGAACAAAAGTCAAAAATCTGTAACAGTAAATAATCTTAGTTCTTCAGTCAGTAAGGTTTATATGTAGCTGAACTTTTTATGTGGCTTAAAAAAACACATGGGAGAACAATATATTGATATCTGCAATTTTGTGTCTGGTCTGAATTATTTGAATATGTGAAAAAATAGGTTGATTGACAACTAAAATGAAAACCTGGTTTCGTTCACTTGTTACTATATGATGGATCATCCACACCTATATGATGAATCATGGATGATTTAAAATATGTTTTGGACACATTTTTATGCCCCCGCCATGTAATGGCCGGGGCATATAGTGTTACCCTGTTCCGTCCTTCCGTCATTCCGTCCTTCCGTCATTCCGTCATTCTGTCATTCCGTCATCATCAGTTTCCGTTCATTATCTTAGTAACGGTTGCACATATTCAACTCAAATTTGACATATGGATATGTCATGAGGAAATACAGGTCAAGTTCGAATTTGGTCATGGTTCGATGATTTTTGGCAGAGTTATGCCCCTTTTACTTTGAAAATAATATGAAATTTTCAGTTTCCGTTCATTATCTCCCCAATGGTACAACACATTCAACTCAAATTTGACATATGGATATGTCATGAGAAAATACAGGTCAAGTTCGAATCTGGTCATGGTTCAACGATTTTTTGGCAGAGTTATGCCCCTTTTACTTTGAAAATAATATGAAATTTTCAGTTTCCCGTTCATTATCTCCCCAACCGTACAACACAATTCAACTCAAATTTGACATATGAATATGTCATGAGAAAAATACAGGTCAAGTTCGAATTTGGTCATGATTCGATGATTTTTGGCAGAGTTATGCCCCTTTTTACTTTGAAAAATAATATGAAATTTTCAGTTTCTGTTCATTATCTCCCCAACGGTACAACACATTCAACTCAAATTTGACATATGGATATGTCATGAGAAAATACAGGTCAAGTTTGAATTTGGTCATGGTTTCGATGATTTTTGGCAGAGTTATGCTCCTTTTTACTTTGAAAATAATATGAAATTTTCAGTTTCTGTTTATTATCTCCCCAACAGTACAAACACATTTCAACTCAAATTTGACATATGGATATTTTTTTTTGGAATGCCAAGGTCAAGTTCGAATTTGGTCATGGTTTCAATAATTTTTGGCAGAGTAATGCCCGTTTCACTTTGAAAAAAAATATGAAATTTACAGTTTCTGTTCATTATCTACCCAACAGTGTTACATATTCAACTCAAATTTGACATATGGATTTGTCAAAGGAATGGGCAGGTCAAATTGGAATTTTGTCATGGTTCGATGATTTTTTGGCAGAGTTATGTCCCTTTCACTTTGAAAATAATATAGATACATCTTAGGAATAGGCAGTTTAAGTTTGAATTTGGTCGTGGTTCAATGATTTTGGACAAACTTATCTTTCTTGAATATTGGAAAAAAATTTGAACTTTCAGTTTCAGCACTCATACTTTTGTGGAAATGTATGTAGCCATTATTTTGGCTACAAATATGAAATATGCTATTTTCAAAAGGTTAAGACTGAATAATTTCAGTGCTTTGAACATTGTATGAAAATGGTTTGTGTTACCATTGAAAAGTTTTAAGGGCTTTGAACTTAAAATGAAAACAATAATTTGTGCAAACAAATTTGGAACTAAATATAATTACATCTGAAATTTTGGCTGCATGCGGGGGCATCCGTGGCATGATGACACATTTCTAGTTTAATGAGCCTCTCTTGTAATTGAAAGATTATATTTTACTCTTGTGTAAGTAAAGATGCCAATTTCATATTCCATCATATTATATGAAAGTAAGTAGCTTCAATTCAGGTGGTTTGTATCATAATATACTGGTAGATGGTGTAAACAATGTTAACAACTACCTTGTTGATTTCAGTAATTATGAGCACATAGTAAAGACACATCAAAACCAGCCAGTACATGGTCAGAATCAAGTGTCAGATGCTGCAAAATTTCAAGTGGTTTGTATCATTCTAAAAATTTAAAGATATATATAATATATTTAAAAGAATAGTAAGATTTGTGTACCATTTGAATTAGGTCTGAACCCATATAAAAATGTGTGCAAAATATCAGATCTTTCCCTCTCTGTTTTTTCCAGAAGATTGATTTTTATTTTGCAGAATGACCAAAGACTTAAAATCTTCCAACTGCTTTTAAATCAAATTCAGCTAAGAAATATACTCAAGATTAATTTTTAATTTAATTCTAAGTTTGGATATTTTTCTGCTTTGAGTGCACCATTTGTGTAAAAAAAATGTATTAATTTATGTATTAAATGAAGATCCTTAAGGATGTTCAGCAAGAAGTTGAAACACCTTACAAATGCATGTAATACTCTATGAAGAGGTTTATATAACATGTGTGACATTTCTTACATCATGCACGATGTATACTTTACACCAATTATCTATACTATTTTTTATTTTATTGTAGTATTGCAATAGTTTGTAGACACTTAATGTTTGTTGTGATATACTCAAAAAGTTTTAAATAAAACTTGGTAAGTTTGTTCATCTTTCAAATTAAAAAAGATAATGGTTTTATTTTCACCATGTTTGTTTTTGTTTACTTTCAGTTTAAACAGATAATGGATGCATTATTTTGCACGTTCAATGCCAACATCTCTGTGGCAAACTTTGCTGAGTTATCAGCTTGTGTGTTCAGCTGGCTGGAGGAGTACTGTAAGCCTCAGGTAAATTTCTTCATTTATTGTAATTATCCTTCCATCTAGGGACTTATTAACTTATCTCATTATCTCCCAGTTTTTATACGCCCACACAACAAAGTTGTAAGGGGGGGTATACTGGAATCAGCTTGTCCGTCCGGACGTCGGTTTTTCCTTGTCCGCCCAATAACTTGAGATTCCTTTGACCCACAGTCTTCATATTTGGCATGGAGGTTAGTCATGATTAGTAGATGACCCCTATTGATTTTTAGGTCACTGGGTCAAAGGTCAAGGTCACAGGGGCCTTGACTTTAAAAAGCTTGTCCACCCAATAACTTGAGATTCCTTTGGCCCACAGTCTTCATATTTGGCATGGAGGTTAGTCATGATTAGTAGATGACTCCTATTGATTTTGAGGTCACTGGGTCAAAGGTCAAGGTCACAGGGGCCTTGATAAAAAAAAGCTTGTCCGCCCAATAACTTAAGATTCCTTTGACCCACAGTCTTCATATTTGGCATGGAGGTTAGTCATGATTAGTAGATGACCCCTATTGATTTTGAGGTCACTGGGTCAAAGGTCAAGGTCACATGGGCATTGACTTAAAAAGCTTGTTTGCCCAATAACTTGAGATTCCTTTGACCCACAGTCTTCGTATTTGGAATGGAGGTTAGTCATGATTATTAAATGACCCCTATTGATTTTGAGGTCACTGGGTCAAAGGTCAAGGTCACAGGGGCATTGACTAAAAAAGCTTGATTTTAAAATTTTCACATTTGAAGCATGAAGAATACATATCTTAGCAATGCACTGGCTTAGTAACCTCAGATTTGGCAGGGTGGTTGTCCTTGAGTTCTAAATGACCACTGTTGATTCTGACAAAGTGGTATGTGGGGGTATTCACGCCATGACGGTGGCAGTTCTAGTTATAAAAGTTGGCTTGATAATGGAAAAAATTATATTATGCATTGAATAGAAGGCAAAATTTTCAAAGGAAAATATTAATTGATTTGTTGTTTCTCTCATTTTATAGTGATTATGAAATGAACCTTGTAACATATTGTTCATTGTGGAATAAGATATCTACATTTTATTTATCACACAGTCAGAATTGACTCATCACATACATGTTATGAGTTGTTTAGATTTTAATCTTTAACCTAATGCATTTGTTTGAACTTGTCTAGTTTTTTATATTCCTGTGTCGAAGGTGTTTAACTAGGGTTCAATGTCACATATAAAATGTGCTGATAGTGTGTTTCCTGATATTTCATGAATAACAAGAATATTTTTGATTCATTTGTATACATGTTACTTGTAACATACTTAGTACAACAACATGATTTTTGCATGCTTTGCCTTGGCCTTCCATAACAAAGAAACAAATTTAGCAAATACAAAAGCTATTTTAACGAAGATAAAGACATGTCTGAACTATTTGGGCCAGTTTGATGCAATGAGTATTTCATAAATTTGCTGTGATACAGTGTGTCAAGATGGAAAACTCTTATATTTCAAAAACTAGATAGAGGTCATTCAGAAAATTAGGACAGAAATTGTAAAATAATTGGGGGTTAAATTGCGTACTTCAGACCAGATTACCCCTGCCTAGTTACTCTTCTATTTAATAGACACAAGTTATGCTCTCAGAAAATGAAAGGAGGACTTACCCTACGCGTGTACTTTGCATATTAACTCACATTATAATTGTTGTTAGTAACAACCATAGTGTTGAAGCACCTCTCAGAAAACCATCTTTTATTAAGATGTAACTGTCAGTAGATTGTTTTAGATGTAAAGTGAGTGTTGATTTTTATATAATTTTATATTTCAGACATTGAGAGAAGTTGTGTTAGGAATCCTTCGTCAGATGAATCAGCAGCTCAACCATTGAATTATTACAGTGTTACACTGATATATGTCCATGTTTTATCATACATCTTGAGATGGAAATCATTTGAATATAATATACAACTGAGAATTTTTTCTATCTAATGAATTTAAAGTACTATAAGATGATGTGAGTAAAGTGTTTTGGGTGTAACACAAACAAAATAACATTGTGAATGAACTTGTATCTAGCCCTGTCCGATGCTTTCACACACCTAGATCAATAATATGGAGCTCTAATAAAGTGTATATATAAAATAAAAATATTCCTATACAATTCTGACCAACTTAGAACTTAATATTTTAACAATAATTTGAATACCCAATAAAAACTTTTGGTGGAGCAAAATAGTTGCTGAAAATACACTCCAAAAATGGTTGTAAGGTACACAAATTTTATGCATTTTAAGAAAATAGTACATATTTTTTCAGAACTTTATGAAGAATCATGCTTTAACACATATTTAAGGAACAATTTTCTGTTGTGTTTGTTATGAGATCATGTGACTAAATCACCAGCTAACAAACTTAATATGATGTCTTGTTCATATGCATGTGTGTATAGTATATACTTTGAAGGACTTACCATTGTTTACAACATTTACATAATGAGATTGTTAGAATTGAGGTAATGTACATACTGTAAGGGAATTTAGTAATTGGGACAGGTGTGGTAGTTGTGTGTAATCTTGATAAGAATTAAAGGAAAAACATAACTGCAATGTTTCAAGATCCATTTTTAGCTTGACTATACGAAGTATATGGAGAGCTGTCCTACTCGCCAAGGCATCCTTGTCCAGATTTCAGATTAAAGTTTTGGTGCAGTAAAATATTTTTCTCTTTATTTCTTAAAGGATCAACAACATACTTAATCTATATGTTCCTTATCATCAACCACATCTTATGCGACAAGGTTCATAACTCTAGCACCAATATTTTCAGATTTATCTCCCCTTGAACTTTTTCTTAAAAATACTATATTTTACTGTTACTTCTTTATTTTTTAGAATCAACTTCATACTACAAAAATATATTCCTTATAATCAACCACATCTTATGTGACATGGTTCATAACTCTAGCACCAATATTGCCAGAGTTATCTCCCCATAAACTTAGATTTTTTTTTACTTGGAAAATATTATTTTTTACTATAACTTCATTAGTTTTAAAGGTATCTACTTCAAAGACTTATTCCTTATCATCAACCACATCTTATGTGACAAGGTTCATAACTCTGGCAATAGTTTCAGATTTATCTCTCTTTGAACATAGGATTTTCTTAAGAAATAATATAACTTTTTTACTTTTTAAGGTATCTACTTCAAACTTCAAATACATATTTCTTATCATTACACACATGTTGTGTGACAAGGTTCATAACTCTAGTGTGACTATTTCCAGAATTATACCCCTTTGAACTTGGAATTTATGTTAACAAATGCTATTTTTTTTACTATAAGTTATTACATAATTATACATAATTGATTTTTTTCATAGTTTTGTCTTCCTTACTACGTCCAGTATTTTATTAGTCGAGCTTCGCTGTCTCCTATGACAGCGCTTGTTTGTATTGTAGGATATCATCAAAAGATGTTAAATTTTAAATAAATGCCTAAATTCAAATTTCGTAGTTGCTTACTGTTCTCCTGTTTTGCTAGCTTTTATTACAGAATGTGGCTTTCATCACCTTTCTTTTGTTTGTTGATTTGTTTATAAAAATATTGTTCTTTTTCTTTCATCCAAATAATACTATAAAGAAAGATTTTACATATATTTAAAGTATTTTATGTATGAAACTAATTTACTGAAAATATGATGTTTTAAAAACATTTTAAATAAAAGATTATATATCAAATAAGTGGGAGTGGGCATGTACATGTATAGTATCCAAGCCATGCACCGACTGCCTGTGTCCCAGGGATCACTTAAATTTATTTTTAGCAAGAAATCTTGTTAAAAACTAGAGGCTTAGAGGAAATGTAGCATTGATAAGTTGTTGTTTACCAAGTGTGTTCAAATTATACCCCTGTGACTTACATGCAGTCCCTAATTCCTTCAGATTAGCAAAATTGTTTTTTAAATACTTTGTTGGAAACCATATTAAGGCTTAGAGATTTGAATATGAACCCTTCCTTGGTGGTATCAAGAACCCAGTAATTATGTTCATATATTGCCATTGGGGTCAGCATTAACACCCTGTCGATGATCAATTATGCTGCAGTTTTCAGATTTTGACTAAATGTACACTACAGTTATATGTGCAGAATAACATTTGAAACCAAGAATCTCAGTTTCTATGCTGCCAACCTCAAAACTTGTCTAAAACTGATTGTCAGGTGAGCAAAATTGTTATGAGTAAGGATTGCTTTTTTTTAACATCTCATATATCTAGAACAAAAATATTAAAACACATATTTAAATTTCCCGGGTTTAAATTGCCAGTTTTCACCTGTCATCTATGATGTGTATCGAAAATTCAAAACCGGTTCAGGAGACGTTTGAGAAATAAGACTTGCAATGATAGCTTCTACCCGAAGGTTGATGTGTACAAAAAATCATCAGTTTATCTTTTTTAGCTCACCTGTCACAAAGTGACAGGGTGAGCTTTTGTGATCGCTTTTCGTCCGTCCGTCCGTCCGTCCGTAAACTTTTACTTTAAATGACATCTCCTTATAAACCACTAAGCCAATTTCATCCAAACTTCACAGGAATGTTCCTTTGGTGGTCACCTTTAAAAATTGTTCCCATGCAGAACTCTGGTTGCCATGGCAACCAAAAGAAAAAACTTTAAATATCTTCTTTTAAAAAACCGAAAGAGCTAGAGCTTAGATATTTGGCATGAAACATCTTCTAGTGAGTGTCTACCAAGATTGTTCAAATAAAAGCCCTGGGGTCAAAATTGGCCCCGCCCCAGGGGGTCATTGATTTTCCCTATATGTATATAGTAAAAACTTAAAAAATCTTCTTTTAAAGAACTCAAAGAGCTAGAGCTAAGATATTTAGCATGAAACATGTTCTAATGGGTGTCTACCAAGTTTGTTCAAATAAAAGCCCTGGGGTCAAAATTGGCCCCGCCCCAGGGGGTCATTGATTTTCCCTATATGCATATAGTAAAAACTTAAAAAATCTCCTTTTAAAGAACCCGAAGAGCTAGAGCAAAGATATTTAGCATGAAACATGTTCTAATGGGTGTCTACCAAGTTTGTTCAAATAAAAGCCTTGGGGTCAAAATTGGCCCCGCCCCAGGGTGTCATTGATTTTCCCTATATGCATATAGTAAAAACTTAAAAAATCTTTTTTTAAAGAACCCAAAGAGCTAGATCTAAGATATTTAGCATGAAACATCTTCTAATGAGTGTCTACCAAGTTTGTTCAAATAAAAGCCCTGGGGTCAAAATTGGCCTCGCCCCAGGGGGTCATTGATTTTCCCTGTATGCATATAGTAAAAATTTAAAAATCTTCTTTTAAAGAACTCATGGAGCTAGAGCTAAGATATTTAGCATGAAACATGTTCTAATGGTTGTCTACCAAGTT
Organism: Ruditapes philippinarum; assembly: GCF_026571515.1. Classification (NCBI taxonomy): domain Eukaryota; kingdom Metazoa; phylum Mollusca; class Bivalvia; order Venerida; family Veneridae; genus Ruditapes; species Ruditapes philippinarum. The sequence goes on along the minus strand of NW_026857838.1, from coordinate 50,437 downwards.
TGTTCAAATAAAAGCCCTGGGGTCAAAATTGCCCCGCCCCAGGGGGTCATTGATTTTCCCTATATGTACATAGTAAAAACTTAAAAAATCTTCTTTTAAAGAACCAAGAGCTAGAGCTAAGATATTTAGCATGAAACATGTTCTAATGGGTGTCTACCAAGTTTGTTCAAATAAAAGCCCTGGGGTCAAAATTGGCTCCGCCCCAGGGGGTCATTGATTTTCCCTATATGTATATAGTAAAAACTTAAAAAATCTTCTTTTAAAGAACTCAAAGAGCTAGAGCTAAGATATTTAGCATGAAACATGTTCTAATGGGTGTCTACCAAGTTTGTTCAAATAAAAGCCTTGGGGTCAAAATTGGCCCCGCCCCAGGGGGTCATTGATTTTCCCTATATGTACATGTATATAGTAAAAACTTAAAAAATCTTCTTTTAAAGAACTCAAAGAGCTAGAGCTAAGATATTTAGCATGAAACATGTTCTAATGGGTGTCTACCAAGCGTGTTCAAATAAGAGCCCTGGGGTCAAAATTGGCCCCGCCCCGGGGGTCATTGATTTTCCTTATATATGTGTATATCAAAAACTTAAAAAGTATTCTTTGAAAAAACCTAAATAGCTAGAGTTAAGATATTAAGCATGAAACATCTTCTAGTGAGTGTCTACAAAGTTTGTTCAAATAAAAGCCCTGGGGTCAAAATTGGCCCTGCCCTGGGGGGTCATTGATTTTCCTTATATGTGTATAGGAAAAACTTAAAAAACATCTTTGAAAAAACCCAAATAGCTAGAGTTTAGATATTAAGCATGAAACATGTTCTAGTAAGTGTCTACAAAGTTTGTTCAAATAAAAGCCCTGGGGTCAAAACTGGCCCCGCCCCAGGGGTGTCATTGTTTTCAACTATATGTGTATAGTAAAAACTTAAAAAATCTTCTTTAAAAAAACACAATGAGCTACAGCTTAGATGTTTAGCATGAAACATCTTCTTATGGGTGTCTACCAAGTTTGTTCAAATAAAAGCCCTTGGTTAAAATTGGCCCTGCCGGGGGTAGGGGAGGGCAGATCATTGTTTTTCATTATAAGTGTGTACATCATGAAACGTCTTCTTATAGGTGTCTTCCAAGTTTGTTCAAATAAAAGCCCTGGGATTTAAACTGGCCCCGCTCCGGGGGCCTACATACAGGTGAGCGACCTTAGGGCCATCATGGCCCTCTTGTTTCCTTTACTCATCAGCATTGATATCAGTGATGAATGGATTGATGAAACTGTAGCATGAAACCCTGTCATAACTGTTTAAATACAATGTACCAGATCAACGTGAAACAATCTGAAATCAGGAGGCCAAGAGCTCAGATATTTAGCATTTAATATTCCCTGACGGGCTTTTCAATAATTTATATATGTTATAAATCTTGTAAATGCACAGTGCATGCATCTCTATCATTCCCTACCTGAGATCATTGCCATGATGAACATAAAAAAGATATAAATTTAATCCTTTTCTCAAAGAGCACCCATATATTGATCGATATCTTAAAACGACCTTCAGCTTTTATTTTTTGTTGGAAAAACAATTCTGTGTTGTATCAAACTAAACATTTCAATATTTTTTTTCTTGAAAAAAAGTGCATCATATCACTGTTTAGCCTTCTTCAGAACAACGTCTTGAGAGCTATTTTTAGCGCATAAGTCGCACATGGTCGCGCTCGTTTCTAAAAATGTAGATGGTCGCGCTAAATACTAATTTACATAAAGAGAGCGGACTGGTAGATTAGAGATATCCTTATTGTTTATGTATTTATCGTCGGCAAATTTCATTTTCCATCTTAATTATTTTGATTTGAAAATAATATGAAACGATTTATCTAAAAATAACATTTAACCTTTAGAAATACTGCTTTAAATATTTGGTTTTAAGGTATCTGGCTTCTTATACTCACACTTGATTCATCCAGGTGAGCGATAAAAGGATCACGATTATATTTATTTTATTGAACACTGACATAAATTGTGAGAATTCCTACTCTTGCTTTTATGATCTTCTCTCCCTTACCACACACACACTTGAATTGTCATAAATAACAGACAACGTTAAAGTTGGACTAAAGATATGGCAAGCCTAATTTGCAAACATCTTAAGTAGTTTCCAATGTCATCTAAACATGAATACAACTTTATCATTGATTGCAAAAGCGAGAGATAAAACTGTTCTTGAGGAATGTTATGAAAATTAAACGCAGTTTTGACAGGAAGTAAATTTGTAACGTATCTATAGTAATCTTGTTTGTTCTTTTTTTTTTGCATCTCGTATGACATGGAATGTATCAAATGTGAAACTGAGGTTTTATGTTTCATACTGGGAAGATGAAATTTTATATGATCATCGTATATGAAGTGTTCACAGCTCGATAAAATACACAAGTTACTGACTTCCGGATGGGAAATAATGTGGGATGTAGAAAATGAAAGGTATGTTTTGGCTTTTCTTTTCATTTGTTAATATTTACAGGATACTTGCATATAATGAGATTGATTTAATCAACAAATGTTCTGTTGGATTTCTGTTGTCATAAATTTCACAAGGCACGTGATGTAAACTGTAGCTATATTTTATCTAAACGTGAAAGTTATTTGAAACGCCTTTATTATATTTTTATGTATACTTGTACTATATAATAAACGGTATGACGAGGATATATTGTTAGATGTGTGTAGAATGAATGTCACAGTTTCTATGTAAGGTTACTTCCACGACATCAACGCCTATTGATGTTTATATAACCTTTTATTTGAGTACACATTATTAAAAAATTTAAAATAAAGATAACGATAAGTGATTGATAAGATTCACAGGACAGCGCCCCATGCTAGTTTTACAGACTTGATAGGAATTGAATATTGGCTGTTAATTGTGCGGTTAAAACTTGAATATGTGGCCTTTTATCACAAAGACAACCTATGACATCGTATGTTAGCAGTGCAGGAAAGCATCAAAAATATTTCTCTATAATTAGTTCGAACCCCTCTTAAAGCCAATATAAAATATGAATGTCTTACATAGACTAACTTGTCCACATTTACTTAAAACGAAAATATATCCAAAAGATAATTAAATTGAAAATAATATTTTTGTGCGCTTCGATCTTAGTCCAAATCTAAACTTCATTTTTGGGTCATTTTCACAACTAAAAGAATACAATTTTTGCACATTCAAGTTATTAGTCAAGACGGATATAAATCTAAAAAAAAAATCCAGTCCTGTCATATAAAAAAACACCTTACAAATGTTTTTTTTTTATGGTTGGAGGCCTTCTTCTACCAGTAAAGTTGCTATGAACAGTGTGGTTCAGGAACGTACGTCATAACACGCATGTGAAGTGTGACAGTGTCTGCATAAACATCATTCTTTCGAATATATTTTATTTATTTATTTATGTTGTATAATCTTTTAGATTCGAAGATAGCGGGAATTTTGCTAGGTGCAGTAGCTGTATTTGTTCTGGTAGCCGTACTGTTATACATTCTAATAAGGTAACTGGCCATAGTTTTTGTTACGTTTATTAATACCTAAGTGTTGCATTAATCATTACGAGCTTACTTAAAATTGAATAATATTTTATCAATCAGAATAAATTCATGTCGTAACACCAGAACTTTATAAAGACGATCGTCTTCTTCTTTGCAGTAGTAAACAAATATATGGGCGCGACAAACGAACAAATAGTCCGAGATATATTATTTTGCGTTGGGATATTATGCCTATAATGTTAGTTTTACACAATAGTTAATTATCTTTATTTACATAAAAATAGGAATGAACATGGGCGATGAAGTATCAGTCACTATCAAAAGAAAGGTTTTTAAGTTAGGGCTGCGATAGTGTGGTCAATTTATTTTTGTCATTACAGCTACATACTGTGGAGAAGAAAACCAGAAGCTGATCGCAAAAATCACTGGCTTAACTGTTTATTCAAATGTAGTCTAAGAAAACACAAAAATGACAATTATAAAAACGAAAAGGGAAATGCCAGTTACGTGAATAAATCGTTTACAACTATAGAACAGGACGATGTTGTCACCAACAGTGGCAGTTACGTTAATAAATCGTTTACAACAACAGAACAAGATGTTGCCATCAACACTGAAGGTGTCACGCTAGAAGTACCAAGATCTCCAATAAGAAAATCTGCAGAAACATATTCCATAGTTGACCTTAATGAAGATGGTTGAAATATTGTTGTATATATTTATTTATGCGTGTTCTGGGCTTTAGAAATAATCTAATTAAAATTGAGCGAAGGTGTCCTCCAAGATGAATATGACAAGCAATGGGTATATTTTACAAACATGCAAATGCACATCTGAAATGACTCATTACTTTATACAGAGATTTATATTAATACATTTTGTGTAGGATATATTCTCATGCTTCATTGTGCAGTCAGTTACGGATATGGACACTGATAGGGAGTATAAAATAAGTGTTTATCATGCCTACTAAAAGAAGTATTTTATGTTGCAAACTGTATACTAAGGGAGATAACTGTTATTGCTCTATATAAAATTATGGTTATATGTTCAGTTTAAGAACAACTGCAAAAAGCAATCACAGATTTTCAATAATGCTCCTTCGTACCATTGAACGTATCATTTATGTCTGTTATAGTCCAGGTCAGTCATAAATTGTGAATATTTCATCTATGTATATAAATCTCCTTATATTTGTAAACTATTTTTGATCTTGCATCAAGTATAATAGGACTTTAACTAATGTAGGTCAGTATTTGTAGTAAAATATTTAACCCCTCACTGCACACAACTAGAGGTAATAAACCATTAAATATCAAATATTTTCACAGGTGTGACAGGATATATTAATATCTTGTTCAGGTAAACAATTCAGATAAATTATATCAAAAATGTATAAAATGTTTGTTTATAATCTTCCAAACATTACCATAGTTAATAAATGCAAGTCAGTGGAAAAGTAAACGATAATCATTATAACTTACTGTCAAACTATTTATGCATATATGTTTTTTATAATTATTTACAACAAACTGACATACTGTAAGAGCTCACATAAGATAAAAGCTGTGATACTGTATTTAACAAGATATGTTTGTAAAACATGTATGCCCCCTATCAGCAGCCAATTATTCATGTGATAAGGTAATTATGCATGACTTCTGACCCAATGATCAAACAATTAATAAGGGTTATCAAGTATCTACTGGTCATGACCTTGACCTTTGACCCCTTGACCCAAAACTCAATAGGGGTCATCTGCTGGTCAAGACAAATCATCATTCAAAGTTTGAAGTTCCTAGGCCTAAGCGTTTTTACTTAATTGATCAGAAACCGTTTTTACTTACAAGGTCAATGTGACCTTGACCAATGACCCCTTGACCCCAAAATCAATAGGGGTCATTTGCTGGTCATGACTAATCACAATGCCAAGTTTGAAGTTCCTAGGCCTAAGGGTTCTTTTATTATTGATCCGAAACCGTTTTAACATACAAGGACAATGTGACCTTGACCTTTGACCCCAAAATCAATAGGGGTCATCTGCTGATCATGACCAATCACTATGCCAAGTTTGAAGTTCCTAGGCCGAAGTGTTCTTTAGTTATTGATCAGAAACCGTTTTTACTTACAAGGTCAATGTGACCTTGACCTTTGACCCCTTGATCCCAAAATTGAAAGGGGTAATCTGCTGGTCATGAAAAATCACCATACCAAGTTTGAAGTTCCTAGGCCTAAGCGTTCTTAAGTTATTGATCAGAAACCGTTTTTACTTACAAGGTCGATGTGACCTTGACCTTTGACCCCTTGACCAAAAACTCAATAGGGGTCATCTGCTGGTCACCACCTATCATCATACAAAGTTTGAAGTTCCTAGGCCTAAGCGTTTTTAGTTAATTGATCGGAAACCGTTTTTACCTACAAGGTCAATGTTACATGACCTTTGACCCCTTGACCCTAAAAACAATAGGTCATCTGCTGGTCATGACCAATCACCATACCAAGTTTGAAGTTCCTAGGCCTAAGGGTTCTTAAGTTATTGATCGGAAAGCATTTTTACCTACAAGGTCAATGTGACCTTTCCCTTTGACCCCTTAACCCCAAAATCAGTAGGGGTCATCTGCTGGTCATGACCAATCACCATACCAAGTTTGAAGTTCCTAGGCCTAAGGGTTCTTTAGTTATTGATCGGAAACTGCTTTTACCTAAGAGGTCAATGTGACCTTGACCTTTGACCCCTTGACCCCAAAATCAATAGGGGTCATCTACTGATCATGACCAATCACCATACCAAGTTTGAAGTTCCTAGGCCTAAGGGTTCTTTAGTTATTGATCCGAAACTGTTTTTACCTAAGAGGTCAATGTGACCTTGACCTTTGACCCCTTGACCCCAAAATCAATAGGGGTCATCTACTGATCATGACCAATCACCATATCAAGTTTGTAGTCACTAGGCCTAAGGGTTCTTTCGTTATTGATCGGAAACCGTTTTTACCTACAAGGTCAATGTGACCTTGACCTTTGACCCCTTAACTCCAAAATCAATAGGGGTCATCTACTGATCATGACCAATCACCATATCAAGTTTGAAGTCCCTAGGCCTAAGGGTTCTTTCGTTATTGATCGGAAACCGTTTTTACCTAAGAGGTCAATGTGACCTTGACCTTTGACCACTTAACCCCAAAATCAATAGGGGTCATCTGCTGGTCATAACCAATCACCATACCAAGTTTGAAGTTCCTAGGCCTAAGGGTTCTTTTGTTATTGATCGGAAACCGTTTTTACCCAAGAGGTCAATGTGACCTTGACCTTTGACCCCTTGACCCCAAAATTGTTAGGGGTCATCTACTGATCATGACTAATCACCATACCAATTTTGAAGTTCCTAGGCCTTAAGGTTCTTTAGTTATTGATCGGAAACCGTTTTTGCTTACAAGGTCAATGTGACCTTGACCTTTGACCCCTTGACCCCAAAATCAATAGGGGTCATCTACTGATCATGACAAATCACCATACCAAGTTTGAAGTTCCTAGGCCTTAAGGTTCTTTAGTTATTGATCGGAAACCGTTTTTGCTTACAAGGTCAATGTGACCTTGACCTTTGACCCCTTGACCCCAAAATCAATAGGGGTCATCTACTGATCATGACAAATCACCATACCAAGTTTGAAGTTCCTAGGCCTTAAGGTTCTTTAGTTATTGATCGGAAACCGTTTTTGCTTACAAGGTCAATGTGACCTTGACCTTTGACCCCTTGACCCCAAAATCAATAGGGTCATCTACTGATCATGACAAATCACCATACCAAGTTTGAAGTTCCTAGGCCTTAAGGTTCTTTAGTTATTGATCGGAAACCGTTTTTGCTTACAAGGTCAATGTGACCTTGACCTTTGACCCCTTGACCCCAAAATCAATAGGGGTCATCTACTTGTCATGACCAATCACCATACCAAGTTTGAAGTTCCTAGGCCTAAGGGTTCTTTAGTTATCACTCGGAAACCATTTGGTCTACGGACGGACCGACGGACCGACAAGTGCAAAGCAATATACCCCCTTTTTTTCAAAAGGGGGCATAATAAATGTATTGATGCAATATATTCACATTCCTATGTAAATGGCTAGCTATTATGTATAACACCAGATTAATGTAATAAGAAATGTATAACAAACTAGTCTTCTTTCATTTGTTTATGAAAACATATATGTACTTGTACTTTATAAGAAAGATTCACTGATAAAATAATCCATCAGGAAAGCTCTCTTAAATTCAAACACTATAAAGACGTCTTGATTTATTCCCCTTTGGTAAAAATTTTAAACAAATCGTGATCCACCTTATTTATCTCATTTTGAAAATTAAGTTTTTATGACAAAATACGTAAAAAAAAGTCATAATAAGAGAGATAAAATAAGTTATGTGAGATGTATGATGGTTTAAAAACAATGATTGTTTAAAAACAATCACATCACAATATTTTTAACTAAATTGTCATCAACAGCTGTTAATCAATGGAACTGGTTCCATTTATCACTGAAGCACTATTTAGAATACAGAACTTGTCATCTCATAACCCCATCATATTTTCCTCACAGACTTGTTTACACAGAATGCATCATAATGTTATATTATAAAGTTTCTAGTAAACATTCTAGATTAAGATGTACTACTAGGAGGAGGTTGGTCATGTAGTGAAGACAGACCTAGATCTGTCCACTTTTGTTCTTGTTCTTTTAAAGTTTCTGTTGTAGGTCCATTCTCTAATTGTTCAATTTCTGGTAATTCCATTTGTGGTACAGCAATATCTTCCTCTGGTAGCTGATCTTCCCGCCATTTTTCATCAATCAGGTCCATCAGACGACCATCTCTTGTAATTTGACTGTCCATAATTACCTGATGCACCTGAAAAAAAAAATGCAGCATTTTGATATGTGATGATTATAGCATTTTTGTACAAACATTATTGAACAAGAGCCTAGTTAGACTTATGTTAGTGCAGACTACTTTGTTTTAATGTTGGGGAAGTGATCATACCAGAATTCATATACAATCATACTGGGGCTTGTGTGATCATGTTCAATGATGAAATAAAAACAGTTATATTTTGTGTGAAGCAGACAAATTTACTGTAAACATTGTATTTTTTTTCTTTTAAGTCGTTCCAAGATGATTTTTTATTTTATTTTAAAGTTTTGTTTGTTTGTTTGTTTGTTTCATTTTACGCCTTTTTCCAACAGTATTTCAGTCATATAGGCGGGTAGTTTCCTAACCATCGTTCCTGGAGAGTTACACCAGTACTAGACTACCTTCCTCCGCGCTAAACTACCAAAGCATCTCCCGGGGATCGAACCCACGCCAGAGAGGTAACTGGATTAGAAGTCATCGACTCTAACCCCTCGACCATGGAGGCGGCTTTATTTTAAAGTTTTTAACATAATTATAATATTCAGTATTCCAGGGGCATAATTGCTGAAAATTTCAGTATTCTATTGTATTATATCTAAGTATTAATAATGTTGATTAAAACTAGAAATGTGTCCATAGGACACCGGTGCCCCCACCACACCACGGTTCTGTCAATCTTATGACTCTAGGTCAAATATTTTTTGAAAACTAAAAATCTTTTACTAAAGGGCAAGAACTTTACAAATACTGAATAAATCCAAAAGCAAACCCCAAGGTGCATAAGTACACATGCTGACCAACATTCTTGTAAACTCTCAGGCCTACAAGTGAAATACTTTTTGGGCTATGCATGAACAAGTTGAAAATTGCAAATTTATACTACTGTAAGTCAAGGACAATAACTCTTAAAAAAATCCACATGCAAAGTCCCAGGTTTATAGCTTCACAGTGATGTGAATCATTATTCCTGTAATTAAGTAATGTTGATCATAATTCCTGTAAAGTTGGTTGATACTAGCTCAAGCACTCAAAGAACAAATAACAACATAATGAAACAATTTTTACTAAGTCAAGGGAAATAACTCAGGAAACCCCAGGTGCAAAACTAAAAGAAAACTATATGCGACACAAGTTGAAAATTGCAAAATTCTACTAAGTTAAGGGCAATTACTCCAAAAATACTAAAAATATCCAGACGAAAATAATCAAGTGCTCAACTAAACATGCTGATCAACATTCCTGTAAAGTTTCATGACTCTAGGTCAAATACTTTTTGAGTTACATGCGACACAAGTTAAAAATTGCAAAATTTTACTAAGTCAAGGGCAATAACTCTAAAAATATCCAGACGAAAATACCCAGGTGTACAACTACACATGCTGATCAACATTCCTGTAAAGTTTCAATACTATCTGTCAAATACTTTTTGAGTTACGCGAGACACAAAAGAGAACGACGCATGGACAAGTGTGACCTTGACCTTGAAGGTAAGGATGCAGGTGTTGCACATGACACATTCTCTTATTATAGTGACTATTAGTGCCAAGTATTTTCAAAATCCTTTGATCTATGAAAAAGTTATGGACCAGACACAAAATATACCCTTAAACAGACTATTTTATCTTTGACCTCCAAATGTGACCTTGACCTTGGAAGTAGGTGACCAGTTTTTGCACATGACACATTGTCTGATTATTGTGAACAACTTTGGCAAGTATTTACAAAATCCCTTTTATAATAAGAAAGTTATGGACCAGACACGACATATATATACCCTCAAATAGACAAGGTTGACCTTAAATGAGCAAGTGCGACCTTGACCCTGGAGGTACGGGTCTGGTTGTTGCGCATGACACATCATCTTATTATAACAAACATTTGTGACAAGTTATTTAAGATTCCTTTGATAAATGACAAAGTTATGGACTGACACGAAAGTATGATGGATGGAGGAACAGAAACACAGGCGTTCTCATAGGACAGTAATTATGTGGCTACTCTTTTGTTCTCTCTATTGTTCTTTTAAGCCACACAAAAGAAAATAGCCACATAAAAGCATTATGGAATGAATGACATCAAAGAGAAAGAACAGTTACCTATTGGCCCTCTAGCCACATAATTACGAATCCGGGTCAGCTCGGCCCTAAAACATACTCGGCCCCCGAGTCAGCTCGGCCCTATTTCAACTCGGCCCACTGTAAAAATGGGTAAAGGACATCAAAGGACTCCTATTGTCACGGGCTATTATTATCAATCAATGTGTATGTTAAAAATACCGATTATATAATTAGGTGATAATTATGATTGACTCATTCATTAAATTTGATAAGTGACCACCTGCAATTAATTAGAAGTTTATGCTATTATTAAGTAAACACGTTTTTGTTTCATATTTTTTGAAAATTACTTTAAAAACAAAATGCATCTAAGGAAACACATTTTTATTATATCAATATTCACAGGCACAAGTATCGGACCTGGGAAGAAAAAATATGAAGTTATTTTATCAATATGTTCATATTTTTTCTTCCCAGGTTTGATAATCGTGCCTGTGTCTATATTAATTTTATCGAATCTGCAAGACAAATAAATAACTTTTCTTTCTAAATATACTTTATTTCAGCAGAGATACAATGTATAATTATATAATAATAATAAGATATTTCTTTTTACAACATGCAAAGCAAAGTTAATACGTTATAGGCCTATATATTTTTGTAAAGTGGTCCGAGTTGACCCATGCCGAGTTGGTATAGTGCCGAGTTGGTATAGGGCCAAGTTGACTCTTTTCCCATAATTACTGTCCCGTGAGAGCAGATGGACGGATGGAGCCTATTTCTATATCCCCCTTTATTCAACGAAAAGGGGATGTGGGGGGAAAAGAAATTAAATGATGTGATTCAGATTGCCTAGGCCTACTGTATGGTAAAATTAATTTATAGACTATATAATTCCCCTGATGAAAATGATATACAGCCAGAAAACGACAAGGGTCCAGAAACTGCTAGAAAACCAGCAGAGATGCATGATTAATACATGGTTGAAATAAAAATGTATACAGTCTGTTAACCTATAAAGTAATAGATCTACATAAAAATCCGCAATGAAACTAAAGAATCATCTAGAAGTTGTAACAGCATTTTTGCAATTTGAGGGCCGTTTACTTTGTACTTACGGTATATACATAAAGCTTTTGACAAGATTTAATCAAAGATTTATTTAATAATACAGAAATGCGTTCACAGTCGATCATTACATTATAAGTATTTTTTTTTAAATATGTCATTATATGACGTCGCGAAATCTAATTGCAAATGAATTTAAACTTCCACTGTAATGGTGATGATTGCGTAAAAGTTTAAAATTTGATATTAACGTTTACAGCTCTAAAAATATCCTTTATACTCGACCTTTCATATATTGTTATCACGTTGACGTTTCCTATATTATTCAGCAGAAACATTCTTGATAGCATAGCCTACGTGTTGTTTGTTAGTGCGACGACCTTGACCGACATGCGCAGTATGAACGTATCCTCATGTACATTGTTTATAATTTATAGTGTAGCCTACCGTTTCAACAGAGGGCTTTTAATCCTGTAAGTAGATACAATGTCTTCGTTAAATGCCATTTTTAATCGATACATGCTCAATAGACCATTACAAATAACAAATTTTGCTACATGTTTGAATTGTTCCAAAAGGAATTGGCAGCGCGTGCGGCAACGAGGACAACAACAAGTCTTGGATACAAGAACGATGTCAACTTCTGCAAATCGTCAAGAGTTTCTATTTAGACAGGTATAATATGTGTTATGTTATATGTTTGCTAATATAGATTGATTGGTAGATAATTATACAGTTCTGGAGCGTTTCTTAGTTACATTTTGTCCGTTAAATAATATTTATCCTGATTGTACTATCTACCTAGTGTAAGCCTTAAGCTACAGTCTCACTTACATCCCGGCAGAGCCCCGGTAGACGTCCGGGGTGATCCGGGAACGACCGGGGTACGACCGGGAACAACCGGGGTACATCCGTAACTCTGCCGGCAACGTCCTGGATGATCCGGGATGATCCGGGAACATCCGGCATTCGACCCCGGATGGAATAAAATATATCACCGGGGTGGTCCGGGATGATCCGGGAAGGTATAGCTTTGCCGGCTTCATCCTTAACTCTGCCGGGAACGACCGGGGTTATACCGGGAAAGCACCGTAGCTTTGCCGGCACAAACCGGGGATGATCCGGGGTATGATATAGCCGGTAGAGCTACGGTAGAGCGACGGTAGAGCCCCGGTATATGCCGACAGAGCCCCGGTAACTACAGGCAGAGCCCCGGAGGATAAAGGTAGAGCTACGGTTGATCCCGGTAGAGCCCCGGCAAAGCCCGGTCATTTCAAAAGAATAAGGACAATTTGCGATGATTGAACTTGCTTGTATTAAAAGCCTTCCCATTTCCCTTCTATCCAGTATGGCATTAGGATTTTTTTAGAAAATCATCATTAATTACTATTCTGGAACAATAGATATTATATTAAATAAAAATTATGTATCAATGTTATCATTTTCGGGCGTTTTCAATCCACCGGGGTTCTACCGGGGCTCTGCCTGGATCGTCCTGGGCTCTGCCGGGGCTCTGCCTGGATCGACCGGGGCTCTGCCGTGGTCAACCGGGGCTCTTCCGGCGTCATCCGGGAACGACCGGGGAAGCACCGGCATGAACCGTAGCTTCACCTGGGCTCTGCCTGGATGATCCGGAGCGCATCCTGGATGGATAGTAGGGAACTACCGTAGTGCTGCCGGGGTAAGTGTGACCGCAACAATAATTTCATCCCGGATCGTCCCGGATCATCCCGGTAACTTACCGGGATGGTCCTGGGCTCTGCCGGGAGTAAGTGAGACCGAGGCTTTACTAGGCCCACCATCATATATCGATAGTTATTTTCTGTAGGAGGTACCGTTTTTTGATGAAAATAACGATCATCCAAAAGAATTTTTAACTATACATCAAAAAGATAGTTCTGTTAATAACCTCATATGAGTGGCAGGGTTAAACGTTATTAAACTTTGAATGTTCTTCAAAAAATGCTATCCTCAAGGTACTTTATACCGGGAGGTACTTTGTACCGGGAATGTCCAGATATTACAAACAATACTTACATAAAAAAAATTATTTTGTATGCAAGTGTTTTTCACCTTAATTTCATACAAAATATAGCATTTTTTGAAGAAAATTCAAAGTTTTAATAACCCTATTCACATAAATGTGTTTTACGTATAAAAACCAGTAATATTGCTAACAATTTGGACCCATCATGATATTTTGAATGTGTGTGCAAATGCTTATCAAATTATTACCCTTTTACTGTGTGATAACTGATAAATATTGCATAGAACTTTAGTATCATTAACAGTAATGGACCATTTTCATATGTTTTTAACTTTTTATTGATTGCTTAAAAGTCATTCCTGGTATTAAGTACTTAAAAACAAAAATGGCAGCCACTCATATGAGGTTATTAACAGAACTATCTTTTTGATGTATAGTTAAAATTTCTTTTGGATGATTGTTATTTTCATCAAAAAATGGTACCCCCTACAGAAAATAACTATTTTATATAAGATTTTTTCTGTATTATATGATGGCAGGCCTAATAAGGCTTACACTCCCGGTAGATAGTACAACCAGGATATATTTTGTATGAAATTAATGTGAAAAACACTTGCATACAAAAGAAAATTTTTATGTAGGTATTGTTTGTAATATCTGGACATTCCCGGTACAAAGTACCTCCCGCTATAAAGTACCTTGAGGATAAACAAACTTTTGTTTCAGTAGGATGGTCCCCTATGGTAGACTACCATTGTTATTATTTCCATCAAATTTTACAAATAAAAAGAACTTGTATTTACTATTTTATTGAATTGTGTTGCATCCCTGATGTATCTTTTGGATGGGGGGCGCCGCCGAAAAAAATTGCTCACTTTTTTAGCAACATTTCTCAAACGAAAACATGTGTTTGGAGCCCAAATAAGACATTCTTTCACTATTTCAGGTCTAAAAAAAGGGGGGGGGGGGTGGAAAGTCATTGTTTCGCATATATATGAGGTAAAGGGTTAAAAGAAGAGCACTATATATGGTGACATGGTATGTTAATTGATGGCCCGTTTTGGCTTCAGTATAATTTTTTTATAACAGACAATGATGTCACTACAGTTTCAGCAGAAGACCTTCACTTGTGGGAACATGAAAATATAAGTTTAACCTTTAAATATGGGGTAAAATAAAGAAGTCTTTTAACACACGGGCAGCTTTGGATTTTCCTATCAATGACAGAAATTTATTTCAAAAATCAAATTCACAAAAAGCAACACTCCCACTTTCACTTTAATGTTGGAAACAGTATTTGATGGCATTCAGTGTGTAAAGAAACAAATTTTCAGATAACATCGGAATGGGCAAAGACACAATACCAGTGGGGAGTACTATACAAAGGTGCAAGTGGCATTGATTTAGCATAAAATGTGTTTAACCTTGTTATTTATGCAATAAAATATCAATATATTAAAAAAAAAAGAAAAAGATAAAAACAATATTTTTACTGTTCTATTATTATAGACAATAATAATATAACAGAAAAAAAAATCTATTTCTGTCTTAATATATGGCGCAGCTTATATATATAATATATTATGTGTAAAATAATATTCAAAATAAATTGTCATTTGATTGAGTGTTCTTTGATCTATATTGACATAAGTGAAACAAAACATATTTACCTTAAACTATAATACTGTATTGCTGGGCATAGTTGTTCTAATAGATATGGTGATTAAAATTAAATTGGTTACTTTTTGTTAAAATGCCACAATATGATATACTTGATGATGATGTTAATGTATCATTACTTCACAGTGTTCTTGATAATTTCACTATTCTATATTTTTCCCCAGTTGATAGAGTATAAATCATTCACATACACATACCTGTTAGCTGACCTGCAGACAAAAGAGGCAATACTAATAGACCCAGTTATAGAGACAGTGGACAGAGATGCAAAGCTTATCACAGACTTGGGTCTTAAACTTAAGATATGGAGGTACGTATAATTTGTACCAAATTTGAGCACACTATATAGCCAATCATTGTATTAACTTAAACACAGGAGATATATAAAGATTATTTCACTGACACCACTAGAATTATTATATCCAAAATTTACATGTAGGATTATATTCAATACATTCATATTTTTATAATTTGTTTACTGGTGTAATAAAATTTCATATATTGAATTAAGTACTGGTTAATGTGTATGATTATTATTGATGTTTATTTGTTTCTTAAAGTTAAAAGCATCTGTGTCATTCAAGAGCCAATTGTTTTAATCTGACCTATAAACATGTACATACAAAGAAATCAAACAGATATTTATAATATGTAATTAATATGATACTATAATGAATATTTTAATGATATTGGTTTAAAGCTTGCTCCACTCACTTGCAGACCTGTTTGTTAAAAAAAGAAACTCTTTGCCAATGATGCTCTATGTGTTTGGTATAAATTAGTTTCATATAAACTTTATTGTTTCTAATGAAAGCAGTAAAATATTTTAATGATATTGGTTTAAAGGCTTAAATATTGCTCCACTCACTTGCAGACCTGTTTGTTAAAAAAAGAAACTCTTTGCAAATGATGCTCTATGTGTTTGGTATAAATTAGTTACATATAAACTTTATTGTTTCTAATGAAAGCACTAAAATATCACTCTTATGAACATCATACTATCTAATATTATTTAAACCATATTGTAGTCAATAATAGATTTTATCATGATAAACATTTATAGTTTTTAGTTATACTTGTTTGTGTAGAAAACAAAATGCAGTTGAATTCTATGTTTGTATCAAAATTTCAATGTTTGATTTGAGCATGGTGTTTTTTTGTAGAGATCTCAGAAAAGATTTTGTTGTCTGTCTTAATATAGTTATTGATATTAATCCATGTATATACAAATGTTTCAATAGTTTCAACACAAGAATTGAATTCAAAGTAAACCATTATTTCATACAAATGTATATCTGACTTTTTATCCAATATAACAAGAATTATGTGCACATATGACTTTAACAGGCTATCATATTGAAGACATCTCTTTACATTAATTGAACCAATAGAGATTTTATTTCACGAAACACAAATAAATATGATGTAATTCTAAAAGTTACCATTTCAATCATTTTTTCCCCTGTTAGTTTTATAATATATATTGTGTCACGAACAAATCAGAGTTATTAGTATATAACATCCAGCTTTCTATCTGACAGCATTATATATTGCTCAACCTGTAATGAAGTATTCTTCAACAAAGTTGATACACCAACATTTTAATGTACATTAAAGGAAATATTTTTTTAAAGATACTATTAGGATTATTATAAAACCACAATGTGTTGTTGACTTCCTGTCATCAAAGTGGTGATTTTTATTTTTGGATTTTTTTTTGTGATTTGAAATATTTCTTTAATGGATTATTTGTGCTTTTATGCACATTATTATCTCCATAAAATTCATTAAGTAATAAAATTAGAACTGGCTTTTTCTTATATATTTGATTCTTATTCACTACAACATGGTTCATAAAAAATAAATCATGAAATACAGGAGATATTGTTGAACGAACACCTATTTTTGTTGATCAGTTAAATTGGTTAGTAGGTCACTGTTATAAAGGTTGCACCTGTTTCATGTAATGGAGGTTAAATTGTATATTACATGTATATGTGCATGTGTATAAAATTTGTATATTTGATTGTAACACTCAAAAATATTCCCAAATGTTGATAAAGTTAAGAATAAGTATCTTTATTCTGACAATAGATTGCAGAAATTATATCACTTGTTGTAAGAGATAAAACTTAAAATTTTACCTGGTTTACACCATCTTTTGAACTTAAACTATGGTAAGTCATACTTACTCCTTTTTCATATACTTCTATATTTCTCGCATATGTTTTCCCTTACATGAACTTCTGCTTTTACAGAATAGGGCTCACTAGGGGACAGAGGAAATGGGCTCATAGTAATGTCAGGACTGTGATTTCTTCAGCCTAAGGTTCATCAACATGGTCAGGCATCAATATTTTTAAGTGTTTGAAATAGTTTTTTTTCTTTAAACAATTTGATGTACTTAAAATGTTATTTTCTTAGAGTAATGTGCTTTAATGTGACTGCTAAAAATTGGCTATTGCGATATACATCAAAATGCTTGACAAAGAAGTCAGTAGATTTTGACATACATTTGTATATGTGAAGGAGACATGATTATATCAAGGTTATTTGTCTGACAGATCTGTCACTTGTGAAAAGATAAATTCACCATAATATTACATGTTTACATGCACATATATGCACATGTGATGACTATTTTACAGACTCTGCATGACTCAAAACTGAGTATGAAGGTTACTTCACAAATTGAGTTAAACCAAATGTCTGAAATAAGTTAAAAAACAGTACTTATTAAGAAAATAATTTATTCAGATAAAAGAAAAATAATGAATTATTTGGTACCTGTATTTGACTGAAACTGTTTTTCATGTCATATATGTCATGTTTAGCCTTAAAAATTTACTGAAAACTTGTAGAAAAAAATGCAACACAGTGACAACTGTTAAAAGATTGAAATAAAAAAATAAATAAAACTTTATGATGACAGCAATATGAAAGTGATCTCTTTATAATATAGTTTAACACAATTATAATATTGTTGAAAAGAATTATGGTGATAACTGAGTTGAATTACTTGACAGTTGAAGGCAAAGCAATGACCTCTTGTATTCTCCACTAGCCCTACAATGAGTTTATACAGAATTTATTTTAATCTGATTATGAAGGAAGGTATTATCTTATCAACACACTCGAATCTGTTCCTGGAAGTAACCAGTACTGAAGCAATGAGTGTAAAGTTTTTTTGCTCAAGAAACAACGGCTTGCCCCTGATGGGGTTTGAACCTTCAGGGCTAAGGATCCTTAGATTACTTACCCGGCCTGTTAACCACTTGGCCAAGCAACTCTACAATTAATGGCATTATGGAGCATAAATTATTTTTATCAGTTGATAATGCTCATCAGGAATCAAAACAGCTGTGATTAGGGTTCACAATATAGAGACTGGATTGTATAAGATTATGTTATGTTATTGAACTTGAAAATTCATGTTTTCATTCATTGATTTAATTGAAATTGGCATGTTAATGGGGTATTTCTATTAGGCTTGATAGTTGTTGAGATTTCATTTTCATAAAAATAAGATCAAAGATGTCAGGAAATGAAGTCAGTTTGAGTTCAAGTTAGGTAAAATAGGCTGCAGTTTAAGAAAAGTTCACAATATAGGGCATACATCATAACTGTAATTTGTGATAGTGTGTGGTTAAACTTGTTTTGATGGATATAGAAGTCAAAAGACAGACCATGATAGCCTTGGATTATTTTGGGAACAGATTAGAGTAAAAGTCGGTTACACCATCAGAAAGAGATACCTTAAAGTACTAACAGCCACCATGGCATTTGTAGTATATAAATGCTATATAAATAAGTCATGAAAATGTTTGAAGGATGATGTAGGTCAAAATGATTTTTGTTTTAAAACAAACAAATAAAAATATCAAGAATCAAATATGGCAAGATGGGATGAGAGTAAATTCTGAAGAATGCTGTTATAAAGAATGCTTTAAGACTATGTTCTGAAACTTTAAATGAAACTATTTCAGTTGAGATTTGAACTGACATATTAACTTTATTAAATTCAAATTTTGATCATTCAAATAAAGTTTTTATCATTTATTATTTGATGACTTGTACTTACAATTTTTTTAGGTAATTAATATTTTCTTGTTGATGTTAAACAGGATTTTCCTTTGTCATTTCCTGAATTTATTTGCTTTAAATTTGTAACTGACCATTATTGTTGTGAGTGATTTCAGTATCAGAGTACTTTAACCTTTTACCTTATATAGACGTGTTTTGACGGTTTTTTGGCCCCCCCCTTTTTTTGAGGCCTCAAACAGTAAAAAAATGCCCTATTTAGGCCCCAAACACTGTTTTTCATTTGAGAAATGTTGTTTAATAAAGTGACCACTTTTTTCGACACTGCCCCCATCAAAATGGTACATCAGGGGTTTGCCAGGAGGGATGTGCCCCCTTCTGTTGGGGGGGGGGGTTTGAAGGGGGGCGGTAGTCCCCCTCATCGCCAAGAAAATTTTGGACATATGACAGGCTAAAAATGGCCTCAGGTTGATCTTAGGGTAACTAGTAACCTACGCTGAAAAGCCTTTGTTTGTTTGTTTGTTTGTTTCATTTTACGCCTTTTTCAACAGTATTTCAGTCATATAGGCGGGTAGTTTCCTAACCATCGTTCCTGGAGAGTTACACCAGTACTAGACAACCTTCCTCCGCGCTAAACTACCAAAGCATCTCCCGGGGATCGAACCCACGCCAGAGAGGTACCTGGATTAGAAGTCATCGACTCAAACCCCTCGACCACGGAGGCGGTTTGAAAAGCCTTTAACTCTATGTCAATTCATTTAGAAGTTGCAGCACTTTGAAATCAGTTTTGATGGGGAAAAAACAATGCAAAATAGTGATTTTTCGCAATTTTGAGACGTCCCCCCGTTGCCATCCTAACAGCAAATTTACGATTGAGCATGCTGTTACAGAGGCTATGGTCCAGTCAACATTTGTGCCAAGTTTCATCAGTATTGAATCATTATTCATAGTTTCATAGCAGTTTGAACATGTAACAGGAGGCTTTTCAATGAAAACAGCCATTTTTCACAAGATGCTCATGGGGTTAAAGATTAATCCACCAGTCAACAGGCTAGAGTTTGTTCAGCTTATTTATTATTTCTGTTAGTAATCAATGGAATAGCATTCAAATTTCATACCAGAAAATAATATTTGTAAGAGTAGGGGTAACTGGAATTCAGTCAAACATTGCAAAATATGTCAAATACTAGTTACTATTTATTTAGCTACTTGATGATCATCCATGAATATAATGTCCAATTTATATGCCTGAAATTGATAAAAGTTGAAAAGATAGGATGTTTATATAACAGTTAGATTAAACCAGATTAGGTATATTATTATTTTTGTTATCGAAATGTTTTGATGAGTTCAAATGTGTTTGATCTGTACTTTTATACACGTATAAAGCACTTTTGTAAAGTGCTTTTTTGAGCTTGCTCAGGGTGAGCCTTTAGGGTCGTTGAATGTCCGTTGTCTGGTTAACGCTCTAGTGGTCACATTTTTGCCTCAATCATCATCAACTGAAAGTTTGTTTTGATGATTTCTAGGTCAAGTTCAAATATGGTTCATCTGGGGTCAAAAAATAGGTCACCATGCCCAAATATGGCAAAACCTT
Organism: Ruditapes philippinarum; assembly: GCF_026571515.1. Lineage (NCBI taxonomy): Eukaryota > Metazoa > Mollusca > Bivalvia > Venerida > Veneridae > Ruditapes > Ruditapes philippinarum. Next base: position 29,585 of record NW_026857838.1, on the reverse strand, counting down.
GTTAACACTCGTGTGGTCACATTTTTGACTCAATTGGCATCAAATTTGGTCAGTAACTGCTGAGTTTGATGGGTCAGGTGAGCAATATAGGGCCATCTTGGCCCTCTTGTTAAATTTATCTTGTCATTGAAGAACTCTTTGTTGTGAAATAGGTTTTGAAGTTTCATAATATTTGAAGCTTGCACTCCCGGCCTAGAGTTTATAAAACTTTTTTTTAAGTTTTTCCTCAAATCTCAAGATTTTTATTGGTAAGTGAACATTCTGTGGCTGTTTCTGACCAATCAAATACCTGAGATCTGAGGTTAAGCTTAGAAAATTTCTTTATAACCTTGGACCAAGTGCATTCTGAAACAGAATCATTAGCTATAAACTACCAAACCAAACCAAGAGAATGAGAATGTTTAAGTTAAAAAATCATTGCATTGTCAGCAGTAATGTTATTGTTTTCATATTTCCATTTAGCTGGTTTTTTTTCTTGGCTGTCATTGCACTCTTGTTTTTGTGTTTATTTGCACAAAAAATGTGAATTACACTAAATCTATTTAACTGTTAAATATACAGTACTGTTATTGTTGATCATTATTTTCTAGTATAACGGTTTGTTGACTAAGATAAACAATATACTCGTGATATATATATAATTTACAATAGACAATTAATGTTTCAGTGAACACCCATGTACATGCTGACCACATCACTGGAACAGGTAAACTGAAGGAAAAGTTCAAAGATTGTCAAAGTGTGATAAGTAAAGCTGGTGAGGCGAAAGCTGATATTCATTTGAATGAAGGAGATAAAATAGAGTTTGGAAAGTTTAAGTTGGAGGCAAGAAGTACACCAGGTCATACAAATGGTAACATCACTTTCTATCATAATCTGTGTTCACTCTAATCAACTTAAAAATACAAAACCTATGGCATGTACTATTAACATAGTAACTATTTATATATTATCTTTCATTATATATCTATATGACACATTAATGACATTGTTATGTCAGTATATCAGTAAAAATTACATGCTGTTGCAAGATACAGGGGATATTTATTTGTTGTGGATGTAAGATTTAAATATATTTCACAGAGTAAACAGATGAAAATATGTGAGCTTGTGTTCACGAGTGAAATATAATTCGATCTTACATGCAAAACAAAGAAATTTTCAATTTATATCATGATTTTTGTATGGGTTTAAAGACATATTTAATGATTTTTGCCAAATAACATTAATGACATCCTCAAATCATTATGTCACATTGTTCTTGTTGAAAAATAATTCTGTAAACATTTATAACTAATTTTACAGTTCTAAAATGATATTTGGAGATATTCATGTGCTTCACATATTAAAGGTCATTTTACTCATGATGGCATATATATCTAACAATATTTTCACTTATTAAGTTATATTCTTATCATCTGCATTTATATTTTATAATTTAACTGTCCACTGAAAAGCATGTAATAAAGATAAATTTTCATTTTGTATCTGCATTTATGCAGAAACAAGAAATAGTGTGTTGACATGGTTTACACTGACACAGGGCAATATTAACTCATGTAATTTTCAATTTCATTAAATAAAATATCTGCTCCATACCTACATAATTTCATTAAATATGGGAAAGTAAATAAAAATGAATAAAAAATTTACTTGTTTACATAAAAATTGAAACAAATACTACACGTGTTTGTTATAAATTTGGTGGTACACCTTATTAAAGGATTATGTTGAAATAAAGACTATGGAAAGAAACACTGTTAACATACTATATCATTTACAGGATGTATGTCATTTGTATGGCATGAGAAAGAAATGGTTTTTACAGGAGATGCTTTACTCATAAGGGGATGTGGAAGGACAGATTTCCAACAAGGTAAAGTAGCTATATGAACAGCTTTTTTTCTGTCAGAATATGTATAGAGAGCACTTCTGGACTTTTGAGCTCAATTGGTTTACATTGTATATAATATTTTGACATGAACTGTCAGGGCATAAATATGAGATTTAAAGGACATAAAGATAAATTAGAAATCAATAAATATGCCAGTTGGTTCATGTAATTAGAAAATTTAACTCTACAATGTAAATTAATCAATTTTTTGATAACAGATATGCATTTTATTTGGAAGTTTCTGTTTTGGTATTAATTAAGTCTTGCAAAGTTAAGTGCTCATAGTCTCCTCTGCCAAATTACTTTTTGTTATTTTCTTTGCTCAGATTTATTATGAAAATGATAAATATTTTATACAATTTTTCAGTTAGAGTACTAACTAGAACTTTATAAGTGAATACTTCATGTGTGTGGGGGGAATGAGGGAAAACATGGAAACTTGTTTGATATACATGCTTAATACACATGGTCACATGGGTAGGTTAAACAGTACTGACTTTTTATTACAGGTAACTCAGGCACACTGTATAACTCTGTCCATCAACAAATTCTCAGTCTACCTTCAAACTTCCGTGTATACCCGGCTCATGATTACACAGGTATATTTATTGTAGAAAGTTTACACCATTATTTAATTCTTAATTGATTTACTTAAAAAAAATGCAGAGTCTATAGGGCTGATATTGTAAACATGTACCCCTGCACAATGTAAATTGCAGGGGGGATACTGGTTTGAGGCATCTGGATGTTCAATGTCTGGATGTCTGTAGACAAAATATTGTGTGTGCTTCTCCAAAACTACACAACCAAATTTAATCAAAATTGACAGGAGTAATAAACATGAGAGTATTTTGTACATATTTTAAGGAATTTGACCTAGACCCTTAAATGACCTTGACCTTAAAGTAGAAAATCTCAATGTTTGCTAAAATAAGCTTTAACTTTAATAATGTATGTATTGTATTCATACTTGAAAATAAGAATCTTTTGATAAATACCTTCAAGTAGGTTAAACTGAACTTTACCATCACCTTTACATGATCAAAATTATTGGACTTTGCTAAAAGTAGCAATAACTTTGTTCTGATATATTCTTCGACAAAACATGGCATATGGCAAAACTTGCATGTTAAATAATTCAGGTATCAGAGTATCCAAAAGAATATTTCAACAAGGGCTGCATGTTTACTTAAATTTAAATATGAAAATTAAATGAAAAAAATAAGTGAATTATGTTTAATTTAGTTAATATAAATTTAACATTATGCTTAGCATTTTATCAAATTACTATCAATAAAAAGTGACTTGTCACAATTTTTTCATGTTTTACCCTCTGTAAAGTAAGGGATGTTATAATAGCATTGTCTTGTCATTGGTTAGTAAGTCCTGTAACATGATCAATTTACTGAACCGCCATACTTTTACAGGTCAGACTATGTCCACAGTTGGTGAGGAAAAACAGTTCAACCCTAGATTATCAAAACCAAAAGAGGAATTCATCAAAATTATGAAAGAACTGCAACTTCCATATCCAAAACAAATTGGTGAGATTTTTTTTCCGTATATTTTGATTTCTTAAAAGTAATGTTGCAATGTTTTACAAACTTTTTGATGGATTTGTATCTTAATTCAAAATTTTAAATCTAATTTATTTGTAAAATTTTTAAAAAGTGTATTTTTTTATTGCCTATCTATCTTAAAATACATCAGTAATGCTTTCATGTGATACTGGAAAAAAGTGTTTCTTACATAATCATCTGAATGTCTACATTTAACTGCCTTATGCCTGCATGCCTGGTAAATAACAGAGCTACCTCTTTGTATGAGAAATATTGGTATATGGAAAATTGTGCCATTGCTACTTCATAGCTAATGTAGGATACCCCGGTATCTGGGACCATATCAACCATGGGTATCCAGGTGACTGGGAATAAGACAGCATGGATATGCCAGTGATCAGGAAAAATATCAGACATCATGGATATCCAGGGGGGATCTGGACAATTTAACATCATGGAATTTTTTTTTTAGGTTCCTTAACTCTGGGTTACCCCGGTGAGGGGGCCATGAAACAGCAGGGAAATTTCCAGGTGATCATATGTTTTTCCCTGGTATCCCGTGATCGGAAAATGATAGAATTGTTTTGGGGGGATTTTGGGCTTATGACATCAGGAAAAGCCCGGTGACAGGAAAAATGATCAGACACATGGAAATCCAGTGATCGGGGGCCATTTATCAACGGGGAATTTCCAGGGATCTGGGCCATGATCAGACATCAGGATATAGCTTCTGGATATGATGAAGAGCTTGCAAAAACTACATGTATATGTAATTGAACAACACTTTATCTGTGATAACACTTGCATTCATCAATGATCAGACAGCATGGATATGCCAGGTGATCTGGAACCATGATCATACAGAATGGATATGCCAGGTGATCAGGGACCATGATCAGACAGCATGGATATACCAGGTGATCTGGGACTATGATCATACAGAATGGATATGCCAGGTGATCTGGGACTATGATCAGACAGCATGGATATACCAGGTGATCAGGGACCATGATCAGACAGCATGGATAAACCAGGTGATCTGGGACCATGATCAGACAGCATGGATATACCAGGTGATCTGGGACCATGATCAGACAGCATGGATATGCCAGATGATCAGGGACCATGATCAGACATCATGGATATGCCAGGTGATCTGGAACCATGATCAGACATCATGGATATGCCAGGTGATCTGGGACTATGATCAGACATCATGGATATACCAGGTGATCAGGGACCATGATCAGACAGCATGGATGTGCCAGGTGATCTGGACTATGATCAGACATCATGGATATACCAGGTGATCTGGAACCATGATCAGACATCATGGATATGCCAGGTGATCTGGGACCATGATCAGACATCATGGATATGCCAGATGATCAGGAACCATGATCAGACAGCATGGAAATGCCAGGTGATCTGGGACCATGATCAGACAGCATGGATATGCCAGGTGATCTGGGACCATGATCAGACATCATGGATATGCCAGGTGATCAGGGACTATGATCAGACAGCATGGATATGCCAGGTGATCAGGGACCATGATCAGACAGCATGGATATGCCAGGTGATCAGGAACCATGATCAGACAGCATGGATATGCCAGGTGATCTGGGACCATGATCAGACATCATGGATATGCCAGGTGATCAGGGACTATGATCAGACAGCATGGATATGCCAGGTGATCAGGGACCATGATCAGACAGCATGGATATGCCAGGTGATCTGGGACCATGATCAGACATCATGGATATGCCAGGTGATCAGGGACTATGATCAGACATCATGGATATGCCAGGTGATCAGGAACCATGATCAGACAGCATGGATATACCAGGTGATCTGGGACCATGATCAGACAGCATGGATATGCCAGGTGATCTGGGACCATGATCAGACAGCATGGATATGCCAGGTGATCTGGGACCATGATCAGACATCATGAATAATGCCAGGTGATCAGGGACCATGATCAGACATCATGGATATACCAGGTGATCTGGAACCATGATCAGACAGCATGGATATGCCAGGTGATCAGGAACCATGATCAGACAGCATGGATATGCCAGGTGATCTGGGACCATGATCAGACATCATGGATATGCCAGATGATCAGGGACCATGATCAGACAGCATGGATATACCAGGTGATCTGGGACTATGATCAGACATCATGGATATACCAGGTGATCTGGGACCATGATCAGACAGCATGGATATGCCAGATGATCAGGGACTATGATCAGACATCATGGATATGCCAGATGATCTGGGACCATGATCAGACAGCATGGATATGCCAGGTGATCTGGGACCATGATCAGACAGCATGGATATATCAGATGATCAGGGACCATGATCAGACAGCATGGATATGCCAGGTGATCATGGGACCATGAACAGACAGCATGGATATACCAGGTGATCTGGGACTATGATCAGACATCATGGATATGCCAGGTGATCAGGAACCATGATCAGACAGCATGGATATATCAGGTGATCTGGGACCATGATCATACAGCATGGATATGCCAGGTGATCTGGGACTATGATCAGACATCATGGATGTGCCAGATGATCAGGGACCATGATCAGACAGCATGGATATGCCAGGTGATCTGGGACCATGATCAGACAGCATGGATATGCCAGGTGATCAGGGACCATGATCAGACAGCATGGATATGCCAGGTGATCTGGGACCATGATCAGACAGCATGGATATGCCAGGTGATCAGGGACCATGATCAGACAGCATGGATATGCCAGGTGATCTGGGACCATGATCATACAGCATGGATATGCCAGGTGATCTGGAACCATGATCAGACAGCATGGATATGCCAGGTGATCTGGGACCATGATCAGACAGCATGGATGTGCCAGGTGATCAGGGACCATGATCAAACAGCATTGATATGCCAGATGATCAGGGACCATGATCAAACAGCATGGATGTGCCAGATGATCAGGGACCATGATCAGACAGCATGTATGTGCCAGATGATCTGGGACCATGATCAGACAGCACGGATGTGCCAAGTGCCCAGACATTCACTGGTCAAATAGTTTGATTCAGTTGCCACCAGCAATGCAAAGGGTTTACCGAGATAAAATATAGCAGTGTTTCTTATATTCTTTGATAAAATTATATCTTTTTATTGAGAAAAAATATAGTATTTCTAATATTTTTTGTTGAAAGTAAAGCTGTTGACTGAGACAAAATTAAAATGTTTCAAAGACTATGTTTTAAAATAATAGTATTGAATAGAAGTAAAATAGCGTGCTCTTTTTCATTCATATTTCAGACAAAGCATTGCCTGCTAACCTTGTGTGTGGTATTCAGCCATGAAGATGGTTGTATTTCAAGTTTCTGTGATAAACCCAACCTTGGACAGATGGCTTACCCCTAAAATTCTCCTGATAGAGACTAGTTTTATCTATGTGCTATTGTATATATAATATATATTCTCAAAAGTTGTGAGCATTTTTTACAAGTGTTTACAAGGAAAAAATAACGAAAAAGGAGATGGTCAATTTTAGCAGCTTATATGCTGCAAAGGATCCAAACTATATTTCATAGAACTTAACAATATCTGTGACAGAAGCAAAGTGTTATATTTTAATTAACAACAATGGTAATTTCAAAAGAATCTTGTCTATTTTTGTACAGTTATTACTTTTTGTGTTTTTTGTTTATCTATTATAATTGAAAAGTTAATATTTTATCCGTATTAACAGAACACATCATCACTTTAGTGCATTAATGGGTTAAGTCCTTTTAAATTTAAATGGAAGTAAACCAGTTATTGCCCTAAAGTACATATTACGGGCTGTTAAATGATGAGTAGGTTTTATTTTTGGTGCCATATACAACTTTTTTTACTACACTCATCAATGTAACAGTGTATTTTAATGTCTTAAAAACAAGGATACAATGTCAAATATTGATTTATTTAATTTCATTGTTTTGTTGTTGTTTTATTCTGGAAATTTGGTAATATCAATAGTGTTTACAGAGACAATAAATCTTTATCAACTTGTACATTTCTTTGTATATATTATTATTTTAAGCAGATTATTTTTTGGTGATTGTTATTTTTATATATATTTTCAAAGTCAAGTCAAATATATGTTTATACACACCCACATTCCACTCAACTTAGTTTAGGAACAGCCATTTGATCAATTCTTTTAGTCTGTTCACGTTCTTGCTTTTGTCTGTTAATGGCTGCCATATAATGGCACCTGAGGTCTCCCCTTAATATAAACATCCAGCTAGTTTCACAAGAGAAGTGGTCCTTCTTAGACACCCATTTTTACCAGAATTTAGCACGGATGCCACCTGTTATTTTCTTCCACCTTTAAACCCATATCCCTAGTGTGTTGGTGTGACTTTTAACATTACAAAAAACCTATGAATTTTGGAATGCATGCAATTGTTGTTTTTTTAAGTCAAATAAGATGGCATTTTTAGTCATTGACCATTACATTCATATTTATTTACATGCTTTTAGTGCATGTTTTATACAATATACATGTACTTTCTTAAATGTCATGGATGACAGTTTTCATTTATAAAATAATTGATTTACCTCAAAGCTTGTTGAACCTTGCCACACACAATTTACTACTGACATAATTATCTCCTGCCAATAAAAGAGGGATATTGTTGTCTGTCTGTTTGTCTTTATTTTTAGATATTTTGAATATGTAGTCTTCAAAATTAAAGATTTAATATATGTCAAATTCTAATTTTATTCTTCATATGATAATAAAAATATATAAAACACATATACAATAACTAGTACAATTAATTGAACAAGAATCATCAATTTATACATATTTAGATGTGTTTGCATTATTCCTGATGTATCATTATGTCATCAATAATTAAAGATACCCATGAGCTTGCAATATGCCTTGTGTTATCTTTATATATCACACTATACAATTAATGTGTTGAAACAAGTCTTCAATTACGACATTAATTCAAATAAATATTGATGACTTACATCGTCTAACTACATCAAGATACACAGGATGTTGTACCATTATATAAATCAGTATGTATGTATGTAGTCTGTTTAATGAGGGTCCATCCACCTGTTAAGGCATAAAAAGCAGCTGATAATTTACCGCCGTGAATTTTGAGCCAAAAGTAGGTCACTCTACTGCGGTCAATAAGAACCTAAATGTACAGTAACTGAGACAAAAATGAAAGGAGGTAGCCCAAAAAAGGGCTGTTGGTGCCAAGCAAAGGGCCTGCCCTATAAGCTGTCATTTGTATTAGGGGCTCACACACCCTAGTAAGTGATCCTTGTTGACACTGCCTACTTTATAGGGTCATGCCCTTCAGCTTTTGTCAGGACACTGGCAGTTAACTTCATGCTAGCCAAGTTTTACGTAACCCTGAGCTGTATCAAACATTCGAACTTGCCGTCTTACAAGTAGCATTGGTTCTTATATGATCTGTGGATCCCCTGTGCCTTCTCAACGACGTGCATGTGCCGAGGGGAAGAGAGAAGATATAAATCGGTGCCATTATTAACTGTATTAAAACAATACTACCATGTCTCTAAAGGTTATATACATTAAAGCTGCATGCCTCCAGATGAACAAAAATATTTCAAGAAAATCAAACTTGAGAAAAATGTAATATAATTTTAAGAAAAGTTTAAAAATCAAGCTTTAAGTAAAAACTTACATACTTCGTACAATTCATGACTGATTTTGCAGTATTTATCACCATATCTCTACTGCGTTACTAACGCAGTAAGGGCTTTTTTGCATATTTTACCTATTTTTGGTAATTTGCTTTAGGTTATAAGTTCCGTTTGCATTATATAAAGTATTTTCTTTGTGCACGTCACAATATTTTACTTTTTAATACATTTTCAAGAAAATCAGCAGGAATCTGGAGGCGTGCTGCTTTAAGCAATATTATAAATGTTGGATAAATGTCATGAGGCATATATCTTGTATACCAATACTTGTTCTTTGTATGTACAAGATTATGGTGTGAAACCCTCTATATTAGGGTTCTGATAACTGTTTTACATGCTCAAGATTGCAGGAAGGGAACCGATGTCTACAACTTGTTGATTGAGAAATAGGCTTACTCCAGAACTTAATCTTTTACCAATAAAAATGTGTAGATGTTATCCAGCACTAGTTCACAAGATGTTGATAGTCCTGCTCAGATGATCTCCTATGCTTGAAATAGTGCACACAAGTGGTATTTGAGGTCTTCCTTTCCCAGTAAATATGGAAAGTATTTTGGGCCAGAGGCCTATGTTACAAGAATAAACTTTACTTACTATTAAAAAAATATGGAAAGTTACCTTATAACATTAACACCAACAATGTGACTTACCAAAAGAAAGAAATAAAGTAAGCATTATACTATCATACTACGTCAAAGACAAGGCAATAAATGCCCATTTACTAATTTGTTTCAATTGAATTGAAGTAGAGATTTATTCATGAATTTTTCCCAAACATGTTTGTTTTATCTAAACTATCTTTATGATTATGATAACTTGTGACAAGAAATTGTCACAAATCAAAGTATTTTATTCAAGTTATGCCACCTATTGTTTCCAATAAATATTATAAGGATATTACTCCAGCTAACAGTACAAACATGAATATCTAGTTCAAGTATAACTGTTTACTATGGTAATGAGGCTCTGCTGTGTTTCGGCTAAGAAGCTAGATATTCTAGTCTGTGACAACAGTCTGTGTTGATTCTTTTCCTTGCATATTAAATATTAATCATATTTGGAAAGACAACTAATGTTTTCATGTTGCACTTCTTTTCTTATAGCTGAGTATGAATTGACAACTTCATTCATAACAGCAAAATGACGTTGTCCGAAGAGCATAATTCATTCATAAAATTCGCACATGAATGATGTCATTTAAAGTATGCAGCCTGTCTAACATTGAGGGTTTAAAACAGGTTTGTATAGCACAAGTGTAAATGGTAAATAATCCCGACTGTTTCACAAGAAATTATTATATTCCATAGAAATTGATACTTGGAATTGTGTTCTTAGACTTTGAAAGAAAATTATGGAAAAAACTTATCAAAAATAAGTTACTTTGCATTGTACTTTGAGGTAGATGATCCATAAACAGGCTTTTTATAAATGTTATAATAAAACAGATATAGACATTTTTAATGATGAATATGACATGTTCTAAAAACGTTAATATTGTCTGAGGCATTTTTTTTTCAGTACATAAATTTTTACACAATTATATTCACTAGCTAAAAGGTCAATATTTATTATATTTCTGAAGTTATCAATAAGCACATAAATCAAGTGACTGACCAAGCCAGAGGTGCCATTGATAGGAAAAATAAACAAAAATTCACAACAAACTATAATTATTGGACAGGTTTTGACTTCTCATTAAGAATACAAAAAAAGTGTTTGACATAGAAACAGACTTGTTCCACAAAGTTAGAATCAAAAATAAATAACAATAAAAAACGTGCATGTACAAAACACATTTTATTATAATTTAATTTCTTTACTATTCAAGCACAATGAATTTCAAATAGAAACATTTACAACATACGAAGATTTTAATAATGTTGGATAAAATAACTGGCAACATTATAAGCTACTGTATGATGATATACACATAACAATATTCATTACAAACAAACCAACCAAATGTAAATTATGCGTTGCCATTGAACTGAAAACAAAAAAGTTGCTTTTAAATTCATAATGTATCTGATTGGAAATAAAATACGTATCATATTGTGTTTATAAAGTCATACCATTAAAGAATTAAAAAAAATTCAAACTATTTACAAATAACAAACAAAAATAATAAAGAAGTAATGGGATAAAAGATTTTATACTCCACTATGTCTATACATTTCTAATTCATAAAGCAATACTTGTCTTCACACATACTAATGCATACCTGCTCATTATATTACAGAGCAATGTTTCTTAGTTAATGATCTTTTTACTGTAGTAATGAAGTTAAATGAACTGTGACAAATATCTAAATGTACTTACTGGACATAAATTCAAATCAAACTACATGTATGCAGTTTCATCAACTACACCTTAGTAAATAGACTTACTCTGGAATGAAGAATATTTTGGGTTTTCCCAGCTAACCCGTGGGTATAACAAACTTTTATTTTACAGTAATGTTACAGTTTCAAAAATAAGTGCAACAGTTTGACTTGAAGTGCACCTTGAAGCTTTAAGGGTAAAAGTTTGCTTGTACCAGGGGATTACCTTGGGGAAAAAAAACTGTTATTTACTGAGTTCTGGATAACATCTATTTCAGAGGGATACACGTTTTGAAAATGTTACTGTAAAAATTAGTATTAAGCTAAATCATAAAATAAATCAACAAATTAGAAAACACAACAATATTCTTCGTAAAGTAAACTCTTATAAACTCATTAGAACTTTCTGATACAATTTGTGAATCTTAATTTCAAGGTCAATGGTTATTATTTTGTACATAAATGGATGTTTTGAAAGATCCCCAGGAGTACCAGCTCCACATATCACAAATATATTAGCACAGATACATCAAACAATAATGATCATGGTTCTCCTCTAGGAATGATAAATGACATATAGTCTGCTGTAGCCCCCCACTCGGCACGCTTCAACTGAAATATTGTCACCCATGTCACTATAACAGAAATCCATATCAATGAACCAATTATAGATCTTATCACATCTGAAATAAATAAAGATAAAACACATTTTTATTATTCTGGAAAAAGAATTGAAAATTTCAGAAGTATTAAACAACAAACTGGAACCGATAGTTTTCTTCAATATTCTACATGTAATTGTATATAAATGTCCTTCTGCTAACATTGTATGATATACATACAAATAGTCTGGGTTTTAAACAGTATTTTTCAAACAGTACTCTTCTAATTATTTCAAATGCCATCTTAGACATATTTCCAGAATGTTAACACCATCATGTTAAAGTACATGTATAATATAATTCTCAATATTTTTAACCCATTACTTCGTATACACGCCTTTTTCACCCCCCCCCCCTTTTTGTTGTCTCAAATGATGAAAAAATGCCTTATTTAGGCCCCAAACACTTGTTTTTGTTTGAGAAATGTTGTTAAAAAAAGTGACCTCTTTTTCGGCGCGGCCCCCCAACCAAAAGATACATCAGGGGGTTGCCAGAAGGGGGATGTGCCCCCTTCTGTTTGGGGGGTTTGAAGGGGGGCGGAGTCCCCCTCATCGCCAAGAAAAAATTTGGACTTGTGAGAGGCTGTAAATGACCCCAGATTGATCATAAGGTAACGTGTAACCAACGCTGAAAAGCATTTGACTCTATCTCAATCCATTGAGAAAGTGCAGCACATTGAAATCAATTTTGATGGAAAAAATCAACGCAAAATAGTGATTTTTGGCAATTTTGAGATGTCCCCTCGTTGCCATGGTAACAGAAAATTTAAGCCTGAGCATGTTGTTGCAAGTGCAATGGTCCAGTCAACATTTGTGCCAAGTTTGATTAGTGTTGAAGCAGTTTTTATAGTATTACAGCAATTTGAACTTGTAACGGGAGACTTTTCAATGAAAACAGCCATTTTTCATAAAATGCTCATGAAGTAATGGGTTAAAGTAATTTCTTCAAATTCTATTAATTGAATATATACATGATATTCAATTACTTAATATTATATATATTTTTTATACCAGATATAAGAAAAGAAGCAACCAATTAATTCTTGTATCTTACATGTTTTTATTTGCTTCTGTTGTTCATATGGAGGTTTGAAGAAAGCTTCTTTGAAAAACCAAACAGAATTAACAAACCACAAGAATGGAAGCATGGCAAAACCACCTGAAATATTCAAAATGGAAATCATAAATAATTCTCATTTTCAACCAGTTAGAAACATTTCTTAGAAAGTGCACCTTACTATTCTCATAAATCTTAACAGTTGTTTTTATTATTACCCAGGTTTATTTTGTGTTTGGATCTGTCTATTACAAATTTAATGGCTTGTAGAGTCAAAGTACATTAAACCAAGTCACCAATACCATCTTGTTATCATAAGAATTAAGAAATTTTTGTTCATAACCCAAGTTTATATTTCTAACATATTTAATTTAGCTGAGAATTCTTCTTATTATATATTGTTTTGTTTTTAGACACCACATTTATAAGATGTCAAATGACATGAAAGAATATCTTTTTTATGCCGTGTCATATAATAATTCATTATTGAATGATTATGCACTTGACTGCCATGTCTGTTTAAGTTGGAATAATGTGAAGCATGTTGGAATAAACTATGTATTAACACATACAAAAAACTATACCATCACACTAACCTAAGTAATATTTCCTACACAACTGGAGTTTATCTTCATCTTTTACTCTTCTTAAATCCATGTTCTTTTATTCTGTGCTGTAAAATCTGTACAAAAAAAAACAAAATATTGATCAGCCAGAAATATTGTTGTACACTCCTGAGTCGATAAATGATTGCTTGAATATTTAAATGATAAAATCATTTTAATACACCTGCAGCTGCAGCACTTATATGTTGATATCTACATAACCTGATTTATCAAAACTTACTGGGCAGAAATTTACATTTGTCAAAACTGACATACCTCTGTCAAATACTTAAAGCTGCATGCCTCCAGATGAGCCAAAATATTTTAAGACGATAAAACTTTGGAAAGCTTACTAAGACTGTGGAAGAATGGTAAAAAGATTCTAGATTTAAATAATAATTCATATCTTATGTGCTATAAATTACTGATTTTGCAGTATTGACCACCATATTTCTACTGTGTTACTAACACAATCAGGGATATTCATGTATATTTTTACCTCTTTTTGGTAATTTACATGGATTGTTAGTACCGTTTGCAATGTGTAAATTTACTGTCTTTGTTCACATAATCATTACAATATCTTACTTTTAAATACCTTTACAAAATTTTCATGAAAATAAGGATAAATGTGGAGGCGTGTTTTGGTGAAATGTGGGACAAATTATGTCACAGCTAAAATAAAAAAGCATTGTACTAATTTTGTAAAAAGTTTTAACAGCCTGAATTGATAACACTGCCCCAGTTTAGTGACAATTTTCAGCACATTTATAGTGATGATTTGCCCCACCTTAAAATTATCATAAAACATACTTAAAATGAATAACTTAAACAGAGACATAGATAATTATCTATGTCTCTGACTTAAATAACTAGTTGTAATGTTTTTTTTGGAAGATGTGTATATATATTAGAATGACATCTTTGTTTATTATTTAAAAAAAAAAATTGGTCTATTTTCTTCGATCCAACCATGTTAAGTGATAATTTAATATATTCGAATAATCATCATGATGATCAGCATCTAAATCATTTACTTTCAAAAATATTTAAGATATCCTCAAGGTACTTTATAACGGGAGTTACTTTGTACCGGGAATGTCCAGATATTACAAAAAATACTTACATAAAAAAATTTCTTTTGTTTATGCAAGTGTCTTTCACATTAATTTCATACAAAATATATAAGTTTTAATAACCCTATTCACATAAATGTGTTTTACGCATAAAAACCTGTACTATTGCTAACTATTTGGACCCAACATGACATTTTGAATGTGTGTGCAAATGCTTATCAAATTGTTACCCTTTTACTGTGTGATAAGTAATAGAAAGAGCACCGAAACACGAGGCTATCTGATTTGTACGAGGGGGCGTAGCCCTCCGAGTATTAATCAGATTGCCGAGTGTTTTGGTGTTCTTTCTCTTTTGTATCATAGTCAAACATAAAAGCACGTTCCCTGTTGTCACAATATGAAACCCCGGCAAAAATGAACCAATGAACGGACATCTGAATATAACATTTCTGTCGCTTTCCCTTTCTCTGCCGTCACAATATGTAAACCCCAGCAAAAATGAGCCAATCAATGGGCAAGCTCTGGAGTGCGGGTAACTAATACTCGCACTCCAGTTAACGCACTGTGCATGTATATGTATATGACTTAACCCTGACACATTTTCAACAGAAAGTTCTCCAAACTATGATACAATTGATAAATATTGAATAGAGTTTTAGTATCATTAGCAGTATTAATGGACCACTTACACATGTTTTTAACTTTTTATTGAATGTTTAAAAGTCATTCCTGGTATTAAGTACTTAAAAACAAAGATGGCTGTCACTCATATTCTTTATTCAGGGCTCACACTGTCGGTCGCCATAGTCGCCATTTGCGATTATTTTATAAGATTGGCTATTATTTTTGCATTTTGGCTACAAAATCTGGCAATTATGTTTTACTTTCAACAGTGTTTATATAAAGTGTAAAAATCGATAAAGAATGCAGTAGACCCAAATTAACACCAGCGAGTCAACTTTTTATCGGTCACATGCTGATTACTATATTGCCCGAGGTGATAAAAATACATGCGAGATGTAAAATTGTATAAGTACTTTAAAGATATTGTCCAGCATTATTATAGCCATCAAATATTCGTCAATTAGCCACAAAAATCGTCTTAAAATTGATGAACTGGATATTGACCAACCCAAAATTTACCGTAGTAATTGCAAATTTTGAAATTTTATGTTTTAAGCTGTTTGACTAAATCACCAGTGGAAAACAATGATAAAATATTTAAAAAGTATTAACTTCTAAACAACTATTTGCTCAACAACCAAAATTGTGAATATTTCTTCAGAAAAAAGGGAAAAAAACGATTGTCACATATTTTCGTGATTTTTGATATTTATTTAAAGGTGAAAATAAGCTATGTTCTGTTTAAAAATCTTTACTATTATGGCAGAAAATTTGTATTACATTGGTGATGATGACATTTTTCAGTAAGTTATTCAGAAAAAAGGCTGCATTCTGTGAATAAGTTCTATAGGCTACTATGAAATGTGGAAATTGACAGTGGTTATACATGTGTAGCTGACAAAATTTGATTAGAACAAACAAAAGAAATTGTCTGCATTACAGCAGCATTATGTAAAGTTATAATGAATCTTTAATATTGTTGTTATACACAATACTATATAACATTTTTATTCTGTTCTATAATACAGGGTTCTCACTAGGACTTTAAAACATGGAGTCCATGGACTCCCAACCCTGAAAAAGTTGGAGTCCAAAAGCGCGTCGCAATTAATATGTTTACAGATTAGTCATTCAATGCTCACAATAGCATTGCTGATATTTTGAATCTTCAAGAGACTTCCAAAGTTTATAGTTATTCAAAAGAAACTCTGAACTACATAGTATAATTATTGTTTTGTTGTTGATATTTATTATGAAATTATTTCATTATAATGCATCAACACATGGAAATCGGTTTTTTTCCCACTTTTATACCATATCAAATTTTATTCTGGTTAAATAAGTTCACTCTAAAGACAAAAAGTTTATATCTGTAAAAAAACGTAAATGTATATAGGCAGCGTTTAGCGGAATGAATAGGAAAATCGTGTACAGCTTCAAACAGTGTGTAAGAGATTCATCCGATCGACAATTATTTTAGCAAATATCTTCAAAAGGGGGCAAATTGAAGATCGATATTTAAAGATTTAATGTTGATTAAATAATAAAGGAACAATTCATTCGCATGTTTGGCTTGGAAACCGAGAATTTTTGCGAAATTTTAGGGTTTCTGGCGAACGTGAAATCGCCGATGTTCGGGATCAATTTTCGGATAGAATCTAAATATCAAAGAAAAGCGTATGTGTATTTTGGTTTGTTGTCCTGGCATTTCGGCACAATATCTTAAATTCTTAATAGTCTTATCGAAAGTTTTTGCAAGAATAAAACTAAAGCAAAATTGTGCCTAGAAAATGCCGAAAATATTCGACAATCATTCAAAATTACACTCATTTGTAATTTGAGAAAACAGTCTTTAAACTTGCGGCGTAAATAGTCGATAATTTTATCCTTTTGTCGGTAAAATTGCTAATTTCCAATCAACTGTTGATCAAAGATATAAAATTATCACCTCGTGTTATATCTGGTAATTACATGTACATTAGTCTGATCACTATTGCGTGATAATGATCGTAAGCGTTTTCGCTGATTGGCTAATCGCTTCACGGGTTGGTGTGCATAGGACCGCCTACCTATAGACTGACACGCGCTGACGCATTTGTGTATTTCTGGTTGTAAACAATCGGTAATGTTTATGCGTCCCCAGGCAAAATTAAGCGTACGTGGAATCCTTGCTCTAAAATATTTGCGTCCAGCTGTAATAAACATGCATACCGGGACGCCGAAATAAGCGTCCCCGAGAACCCTGATAATAACAATTAAAGTTGAGGTTCAATGTAAAAAAGGTAGTTATCAATTCAATATACACAAATCTATCAGTTTACTTGAGAATCCTTATAAAACTGAAAAAGTTTTATATGTAATGTTTATTTAATCAACTGCTTATGTTGTTAATCGCTAAATCGTGAATAGTCCGCTGAACTTTTGGCTATTATAATATTGGCTTTTATTTTATTTGAGCCAGTGAAAGCCCTGTTTATTTACAGAACTATCTTTTGATGTATAACAATAGTTAAAATTTCTTTTGGAAATTGTTATTCTTATAAAAAAAATGGTAGCTTCTTCAGTGAAGAAGTATTTCATCCTAGATTTCTTCTGTATTATATGATGGTGACCCTAATAAGGCTTACATTCCCGGTAGATAGATCTAGTACAACCAGGATAGATCTAAATGTTTGTTTTTATTCTGTAAAATAACCATCTTTTCTATTAATTTCTTATGATAAATCTGCTTCCGCATCTTTTACTTGTACTCCTGTTTATAACCATTTTTTTTTTTTAAATCTAGTGTTGCCCTAGAAGGAATTATGGCACCAACTTGTATCACGATAAGAATTTAATTGCAATTACCTTTTTAGTTTGATAAAATTCACTTCCGTGTGTACTGTAGTTGTGACGTCACTAAAAGTGCATAGTTTGAAATATCTAATTCCCATCATGTACCGTACACAGGAATTGTCATAGATGGTTCTAAAGTACTAAATTTTTATACAGATTATTTTCTGCTTTTCACAACTAACCCCAACACTTGAATTATTTTAAATATATTCCCATGGGTCTTTTATCTCCTACAAATGGATATGTTCAAAACTGTAAAGTGTAAAACTGCCGGTACAGACCGGAATATCTTGCTTAAGCTAGGGTAACTGTTTACGGCGGTAAAGAGGTTATGTCGTGTTTCCACTAAAAATGATAAAATATAGATATAAGATTTAAATACCAAACATTAACTAAAAGTATATCCAATATTTAAAAAGAAAAGTACAGTCTTCCTCGTTATTTATCATTAAAATGAAAGCATATAATTTCAAACACGTACTGGTGTAAACAGTAGATAATTTTGTCTGATATGCTAGAATACTTATCTTACACAAGCTGCCGATACTGAATAAGGGTAACTGTATAAGGCGCCAACCAGGCTCTGTCGAGTTTCAGCTTAATAATTACTCGAGAGCAATATATCCCTGTCTTAGATGACAGCAGATGTTTGATTCTTTTTCTTGAATGTTACATATTAATGATATTTCAGAAAAAAATTACGAAAACTTATATTTTAATTTTATGGAAACGTAATTTTTTGAACGACCTCATCCTAAGAAGGCAATTCATTCATAAAAGATTTTGTGTGTGTGTGTGTGGGTTTGTTTACCCTCGCCACCGGAAAGAGACCATATGGGCGAGCATATACTTCATTTATAACCTTTTAAAAAGGGGGGAGCTGATGTTTAATTACTTATTGTTATATCCGTACATGTGTTTATGTGCATACCATATCCCCCATGACAGGGTAGTCTCTACGTACAACCTCTGCCATGGGAGGAAGATGGGGCAATCCCATACTAAGATTAAGAATTCTAAAATTGAATTATTAAAAAGCACTTATTTTAAAATTGGCCAAGACGTTTATAGAAGTTACCGTCTTTTATAACAGGTCTATCTAATATTTAGTATAACTAAAAAATTTAAAAATATTACCTATAATTGTAGAGTTCGCATACTTGCGAAGAAGGCATGTCAGGAACGTTTTCTGACCAATTCATTGTGGGCTGACTGTTATTTATGTTGGTTTCTATTTAAATGTTATAAACCGTATACATTGGGATGCATATTATTAATTACATGTTTGTGTGTGTGTGTGTTTGGGTTTGTTTACCCTCGCCACCGGAAAGAGACCATATGGGCGAGCATATACTTCATTTATAACCTTTTAAAAAGGGGGAGCTGATGTTTAATTACTTATTGTTATATCCGTACATGTGTTTATGTGCATACCATATCCCCCATGACAGGGTAGTCACTACGTACAACCTCTGCCATGGGAGGAAGATGGGGCAATCCCATACTAAGATTAAGACTTCTAAAATTAAATTATTAAAAAGCACTTATTTTAAAATTGGCCAAGACGTTTATAGAAGTTACCGTCTTTTATAACAGGTCTATCTAATATTTAGTATAACTAAAAAATTTTAAAATATTACCTATTTTGTAGAGTTCGCAGACTTGCGAAGAAGGCATGTCAGGAACGTTTTCTGACCAATTCATTGTGGGCTGACTGTTGGTTTCTATTTAAATGTTATAAACCGTATACATTGGTATGCATATAATAAATTACATGTTTGTAATTAGCAGAGTTTGTTTTAAATTTTGTAGTTTTTGTAAGTTCTACCGAACACCCGCTTTATAAAGTTAATTTTGATTGGTTTAGAGAGGATTGCCTCCTTTGTTCTCATTGGCCGAAAATTCTCTGTTTACAAAATAAGGAGGTCAATCCGGTTTTGTGATAATTTGCAAATTTACTTAATTTTCGGATTGACCTATATCGACAAGTTTGTCGCGCGAACGTGATAGAGATTTAGCAGGTGCCCGTTGCATCCAATGTATACGTGTTTTTACCAACTTTATTTCAAAATTAAAACAAATATGATAGTTAAAATGTGGTGGAAACGGCCTTATCTATTTATCACTGTCTCATTGTCTATAAATTATTATGCATCTAGATATCACACATAATAATTAATCTTCTATTACTTAAACAATTCATAGAAGAATAAGAAAAAATCTAAGTCCCAAATATGGCTAATAATAATAACTTGGTTACCCATAATGTGATGAGATAGTCTTTATGTAACATATTTAAGAAAATCTCATGCTTGAGTGAACCCGTGATAAACGTATTGCTCCATATGGGGGCACGGGTTCACGTTTACTAGTATTAAGAATACTAGTTTATATATACAGGGATAAAAAAAAAGATAGATAATAAATAACACGGGGCGGGGGGCAAGGGGATATATACAATATGGAGTCTTTTTTGACATTATGGGTAATCTGTAGCCAGCACCTCCCAATTTTGATAATAACCATGAGACTGTATGGTAAAAATAGTCTAGTGCACAGCCTATTTAAGAAATTATTCAATTAAAATTACATAGCAATAAAATTACAAAATAAATAAATAAATAAACTTCATAATAGCACCGTTTCACGGCCACTTATTAGGGCCACTTTTAAAAATAAACACTTAAAAATAGGTTATGTACACTTTATACAATGGCTGTGCACTGACTCAAAAATTTAAAATATAAAATATTTGTCCAAACTAACATACAGTATACTATACTGTAGTATATAGCTTAGGCAACTACCCCTCGCGTATTGTTTATATGTTCGCGTCTTAACCTAATATATCAAAAAAGTTTTGTCTAGTTAGACTACCTAATATTTATCTTATAAAGTTTCATTTTACGGCATTGATTATATTTTAATACATTCGCCTTTTTGCTGGAGAAAATGTGAGCTCGCGGACCGCGCACTGATAGATCACTCAAACCTTCTTCAGAATCGGATAGATGGACCAACCACCACATATAATGATGTTAAACGAGACGAAAAGTATTTTAAATTTACGAAAATAGAAGAGATCAATAAATCATAAATCATAAAAGATTCGCGGGTATGCCGTTATTTAAAGCACGCGACTTATCTGACACGTGATGGAGATGGAGGTGTGTACAAGGCACGGTTTTAGCAGATAACCCCTTCTGATATGCATGAATACTTAAT
This sequence comes from Ruditapes philippinarum, assembly GCF_026571515.1. Taxonomy (NCBI): domain Eukaryota; kingdom Metazoa; phylum Mollusca; class Bivalvia; order Venerida; family Veneridae; genus Ruditapes; species Ruditapes philippinarum. Next base: position 7,981 of record NW_026857838.1, on the reverse strand, counting down.
AGCCTGATGTATGTTAAGGCTAATTAATTTGTAATAGCTGCATATTTACAAAACTTCCCATTAACAAATAATTAATCATTTTAAATATCTTCATGTGTTGTTCCTGGTGGAAGAAATGGCATAATATCACTGCTAAAACCGCACAACAACGACCTTTAATGAAAAAACCCGAATATTGTTTTTTATATTTAAAAATGTAGGAAAATAAATGAAGATTCGTAAGTCGTGTTTGTCGATTTAAGGGGTTCAATATATGAGGTTACTATATCAACCAGCCCGTGCACTATTTTTTAAACATAATGAGTCAGGCATCAGATTTCAGTGTGAGCCAACAGGTTTGTGATATTGCTGTATATGGTGTTGTTCTGATTTACACGACGTGCTACATAATGAGTCAGGCACCAGATTTCAGTGTGAGCCAACAGGTTTGTGATATTGCTGTATATGGTGTTGTTCTGATTTACACGACGTGCTGCACGACCTGCTGCATGGCGATATATATAATATTTCAATTTAGTGTACAATGTATATTATAGTGTATGTGAGATTTCCATAGAGCTAGCATTTTAAGCTGAAGCCTGAGTAAAGCTTTGCAAGCTTTAATTCGAATACTTTGGGATTTTGCATGGTATTTTGCGTTTAATAAAGTTGAGTGTCCAGGTAGCTTCAGTTTATATGCTTATTGCAACAAGGTATTTGGCAACTTTGACTGTTTCTAGAATTTGGCCATGGGACAGGCATTGAGATTTAAGAATTTCGTGACCAAGTGATATTTAGAACAGTACATTTTGACTCCATGCCCCATGAAGTTTTCCATATTTGTAATCTGTTTGAATCTTGTTTAAGGATTTTTAGCAGTGAGTTATTTACAGCAAGATAAACAAAAGTATCGTCCATCGACGTCAGGGAATAACCTAACCTGTAAAATTAGATTTTCAGGCATAACGTACATGTAGAGAAGTCCTAGATTGTCATAGAAGAGAACCCTTTGGGACTCCGGGTGTTACTTGATTTTCATTTGACCTTTCGCCATACACTACAACAGATTGGCCTCTAAGAATCAGGAAGGACTTTACTTAATGCAACTTGGTGCATTTAACAGCATGATTGATACATTTATGATAAGGTGGTTAACTTGTTTGTCAAAGGCTTTGGGGAAATCCAAGAGTACTAAGTCTGTTTGATAGCGGTGGAATAGGTTTCTTGATATTGAGTCCCCTACGAGTCACGTTATGATAATGTTGTTATCTACTTATGAAGAACATTTTTCTCATGTTTATAATTTAATATGAACCTCAGATGTTTAGAGAAACATATGAAAATCAGCCTATTTTTTTCATATGGTAGCTTAAAAATTGTTGGATATATCTTTAACAAGAGGATAATGACGAGATGATTATAATGCGCTAAAGTTTTGCACCTCTGAGGGGTTCTCAAACCATGAGTGTAATATAAACCAGTTTTATTTGCAATTTTAAAAACTTCTAAAGAATTACAGGAAAATGTAAATGTGTTTTTACTACAATGTATCAAAGTATCAAATTCAGTATTCAGGATTTAGACTCCAGCTGTCTCTAAGAAATACAAATCTCTTAAATCAAAACCTTATCTAAATTTCTGAATTCAATTATTAATCGAAACCAGTTTTCTCACATGTTCAGAGGTAAATATTTTGTCACAAGATTTGATTTATAAAAGTGATTATGTTTTAAAAGCAGTATACTGTTATAGGGCAATATTTCAATACAAAACTGTAATCTTTTGCTATAATAAACATATATGCTTTATGAGAACAAACGTCAACGAGGAAAGGGTGGCGGTATTCAACATATTAAGTAAATAGCTAGGCCTTGAGTGACATTTGATGACGCTTGTTTACCAATCTGTTATTACATTGTATAATTATTTGTAAAACTATCCAAGTTTACATAATAATTATTCGATCCTTGTTCAAGTTTAGCGTACCAACATCTCTTCTAGAGCAAATATGGTGCAGATAGAGGGGCTGGAAGAAGGTTTGTCTTGAAATATATATAGTTATTACAGCTTAGTGAAGTTTCCAGAAACAAAATCGTACGCATAAATGTTGCTGATGATAAATCATCATTCATTTCTTACATCCCACAGAGCCTGCAATGATACCGACTTGCGCGCACGGATTTGTATTAATGTAATATAAATCCGTGATTGTCGTAACCATTAAATGACTTGCGTAAATTGTGAATAACCCATTGTCGCTCACTGACGTTCGCTTGCTACATAAGATAAATAATATACAATTTATTTATATTTTAACGCCTTTGGAGTTCCACACCCCAATTTTAGGGTCTCCGCTTACACTATCACCAGTTTATGATTAAACTATCATATGGTCCATAGCTTTTAAGATCGCGTACAAAAAAAAGGACGGTACTTTCCTGCGCTTCATAATTGTTCACTTTTGTGTGAAATAACGTTAAATATATAGTGTATTCACTAAGCTGCGAAGGGAGCGTATAGGAGCGTTTAAAAAGCGGCTCATATAGTTTTGGAACTATATTTATGTGTATAACGTTAACAATTAATATCAGTGAATATCATTTTCATTTTTACCCACTCAAACATTCCACAATAGAATAATGCAAAAATTATGCAGTGAAATGGAGAGATGTGAAACTTGAACAGAATTTGTTAGCACGGACCACAGGTGAACGTCGCGTGGCCAATTTTCATGACTCTAAAATATTATATAATTATATAATTATAATCTTCTAGAGTCGTAATTTTTTTTTCATAAAAATTTATTTTTGTCAATACATATGATGTTTGGATGATGTTCTAAGGGTTTTGGGTTGTAGAGGGGGAACAGGGGTATAGTGTAAGTCATGGCCACGCGACGTTCACCTTTGGCACGGACAGACTGTGCATTTTTTTTTTTTAATGCGTTTATTCAAGGTCGCCACCGGAAAGCCCATATGGGCGACCGTACACTCAAAGTCGGGCCATCCTAGAGCGTCCCGCCGAGATTTTTCGTCAATTTTTTTCCAGCTTTATTAGTGGAGGAAGACCCCAGGTGCCCCTCCGGGCATTATTTCAGGCACGAGCGGGCACCTGGGTAGAACTACCGACCTTCCGTAAGCCAGCTGGAAGGCTTCCTCACATCCCGAGTGAGGATCGAACCTACAGCGGTCAGGGACCTGTGATCTCCAGTCAGCGACCTTAACTACTCGGCCACGGAGGCCCCTTACTGTGCCATTATGGGGTGGGGGTGTATATATTTGGTTTTCGTGTGTTTTTATTCAATAAAATGTGTATTTAGTGTAATTAATTTATGTAATTAACAAAAATGAAATATAAAATGGAAAAAAGTTTTCCATCAACAGTTTGAAAACAGATGTGAAAAAAAATTTGTATTTGAACACGTGGCGAATCGTTATTTAACTGTGGCGAATCGTTATTAGGCCCTACTCTGTGTCGAATCGTTATGTGGCGAATCGTTAGTGTGGCGAATCGTTACATTACCGGAACAGCTCGGCTATTATAGTCCCTATCTGAAGTCTGACGGAAAGAGCCGAGAAGATGCGATTGGATCGGTGCTGTGCAGAATTACTTCCCTTAGATTCTGACGCCATGTGCATTTTATTCCGAGAAATCGTGAGGTATTGTTTTCCACTAAAATGCAAACTGTCCACAGTTTATAAAATAAAACAACACATATTTCAGACAGGTGAATATTAACGATCCAACAAAAATAATATCAACTGTTGACTTTCCTAGTCAGTAGTGTACACATTGGGTAAACACATCTACTTTCTCATTTCTGTGCTCGCAAGAAATGATACACGTCTACTTTTGCTACTATCTCTGAATACTGCTAACCCCACTCACGATTGTTAAAGACAGGAAATAAGCGGGAAATAAGATCACTGGATTGTTAGTAAAAGGTGAGAAGACATTTCGGAAAGCAATGAGAATGGAAATGCTTTTTTAAGATTTTTATTTTAATGACTGAGAGAAAAAGATATACAGTGTAGCAGTAAAAACACTGGGAGCAGACTTATTCTGCAACCCTACTTCTTCTCGTTTGAACTGACCTAAGTCAAACAAGGTGGCAATGTTGCCAGGGAGTTTCTTCCCAAGAACAATGCTATGGCATGTATGGGGAAGGATAGTAGACTTTAATATGGTACATGTAGTTGGAGGGATTTCAAGTCATTTCGACCCAAAGACATTTCGGTCCCAAATTACTAAAGATGTTTCGGCCCCTGACATTTCAGTCCTTTACAAAATCGGCCCCATGCAGAATAAGTCTATCCTGTATTTTAAACCAGAATATTAATAGCATTTCAATAAATATGATCGCACATTTCTGCCCGATTTATTAACAGTCACAATTTTTAACACTTAAAACGTGATTGTGATAATCACAGTAAATATCCAGAATGTATGAAAACATAAATTAAATTTCAGACTCATTTAATAGTCACTGACCAGTAACTAAGTGTTTATTGAATTGAAGTTTGCAATGGATTTTTTAAAAACAATAAATGAGTTTATATTATACCATAAAGTTGTTTAGACTAACTTCCTCAAAAGTCATTGTGAGAATGCTTTCAAACCTGTCCTGTATCCACCAGTAACATGTAATGTGACTCCAGTTATCTGAAAATGTCCTTATTTGCATACGTAGCACTACCTATAGATCTTCCAAATTGACATGTGTGTTTTAGTAAAAAATAATCAACTTGTTTAAACTTTGTTGGTGATATGTCCAGATAAGACAAGATGAGACAGTTATTCAAAGTATCATGAATTATAGGCAACCTTCATTAGGTAAAATGATGCTAGCTGAAGACCTAGTGAAAATTACAAGACCTTTTTAGCTCACTTGTCACAAAGTGACAGGGTGAGCTTTTGTGATCGCTTTTTCGTCAAGCGTCCGTCTGTCGTCTGTCCGTAAACTTTTACTTTAAATGACATCTCCTCATAAACCACTAAGCCAATTTCATCCAAACTTCACAGGAATGTTCCTTTGGTGGTCACCTTTAAAAATTGTTCAAAGAATTTAATTCCATGCAGAACTCTGGTTGCCATGGCAACCGAAAGAAAAAACTTTAAATATCTTCTTTTCAAAAACCATAAGAGGTAGAGCTTAGATATTTGGCATGAAACATCTTCTAGTGAGTGTCTACCACGTTTGTTCAAATAAAAGCCCTGGGGTCAAAATTGGCCCCGCCCCGGGGGGTCATTGATTTTCCGTATATGCATATAGTAAAAACTTAAAAAATCTTCTTTTAAAGAACCCAAGGAGCTAGAGCTAAGATATTTAGCATGATACATGTTCTAATGGGTGTCTACCAAGTTTGTTCAAATAAAAGCCCTGGGGTCAAAATTGGCCCCGCCCCGGGGGGTCATTGATTTTCCCTATATGCATATAGTAAAAACTTAAAAAATCTTCTTTTAAAGAACTCAAAGAGCTATGGCTAAGATATTGAGCATCAAACATGTTCTAATAGATGTCTACCAAGTTTGTTCAAATAAAGCCCCTGGGGTCAAAATTGGCCCTGACCCAGGGGGTCATTGATTTTCCCTATATGCATATAGTAAAAACTTAAAAAATCTTCTTTAAAAGATCCAAAAGAGTTAGAGCTAAGATATTTAGCATGAAACATGTTCTAATAAGTGTCTACCAAGTTTGTTCAAATAAAAGCCCTTGGGTGAAAATTGGCCCGCCCCGGGGGGTCATTGATTTTCCCTATATGCATATAGTAAAAACTTAAAAAATCTTCTTTTAAAGAAATCAAAGAGCTATGGCTAAGATATTTAGCATCAAACATGTTCTAATAGGTGTCTACATAGTTTGTTCAAATAAAAGCCCTGGGGTCAAAATTGGCACCGCCCCAGGGGTCATTGATTTTCCTTATATGTGTATAGCAAAAACTTAAAAAATCTTCTTTGAAAAAACCCAAATAGCTAGAGTTAAGATATTAAGCATGAAACATCTTTTAGTGAGTGTCTACAAAGTTTGTTCAAATAAAAGACCTGGGGTCAAAATTGGCCCCGCCCCGGGGGTCATTGATTTTCTTTATATGTGTATAGCAAAAACTTAAAATCTTCTTTGAAAAAACACAAATAGCTAGAGTTTAGATATTAAGCATGAAACATGTTCTAGTAAGTGTCTACAAAGTTTGTTCAAATAAAAGCCCTGGGGTCAAAACTGGCCCGGCCCCAGGGGTGTCATTGTTTTTAACTATATGTGCAGGGCTCTCGATTGACACGGGGATCCGGGTTTTGACTCGGGAAATGCACAAATTTGACACGTGATAAAATCTGCTCAAGAGTCAATTTGCCACATGGGATTTTCAGCTATGCAATAATAATTACCTTTAATCCACCCCTAATTACCTATCAAATCCTACATGTATTCAAATCACACTCATTAAAAATGTCAACAGGCAGTATAAGCCGTGTATAAAATGCTTTACACACGGCAATTGTTTATACCCTGTGCAATGAAGCGCGACAATTCAGTGGCTGCAATTTGACAATGCTAAAAATAGCTCTACACAACTGATAAGAATTACATGAGGTGTCAATAATTATTGATTGCTTTTAAAGGTTTATAATACGTCTTTGATTTACTTGGAGTACCTGTGCATTTGTTATTTCTTTTTCCATTAAATATTCCTGGTACATTTTGGTATTTAAAATTAATATGATATAGCATACCAGTAAAGATAATTTTTTTATATTTTATACATTTAATCAGAAAAGCTGCTGCTTATTTTATTCTTTCACAGCAATTCAGTTTTAGCTCGACTTTTTTTTGAAAAAAAAAGTAGAGGTATTGCTATAGTCAGGTCGGCGTTGCCGTTGCCGTTGCCGTCCGAAAACTTGTACCTGGATCATAACTTTTTAGCTCACCTGTCACAAAGTGACAGGGTGAGCTTTTGTGATCGCTTTTCGTCCGGCGTCCGTCGTCCGTCCGTCCGTCGTCCGTCGTCCGTAAACTTTTACTTTAAATGACATCTCCTCATAAACCACTTGGCCAATTTCATCCAAACTTCACAGGAATGTTCCTTTGGTGGTCACCTTTAAAAATTGTTCAAAGAATTTAATTCCATGCAGAACTCTGGTTGCCATGGCAACCGAAAGAAAAAACTTTAAATATCTTCTTTTAAAAAACCCTAAGAGCTAGAGCTTAGATATTTGGCATGAAACATCTTCTAGTGAGTGTCTACCAAGTTTGTTCAAATAAAAGCCCTGGGGTCAAAATTGGCCCCGCCCCAGGGGGTCATTGATTTTCCCTATATGCATATAGTAAAAACTTAAAAAATCTTCTTTTAAAAAACCCAAACAGCTACAGCTAAGATATTAAGTATGAAACATGTTCTAATGATTGTCTACCAAGTTTGTTCAAATAAAAGCCCTGGGGTCAAAATTGCGCCGCCCCAGGGGGTCATTGATTTTCCCTTTATGCATATAGTAAAAACTTAAAAAATCTTCTTTTAAAGAACTCAAAGAGCTTGAGCTAAGATATTTAGCATCAAACATGTTCTAATAGGTGTCTACCAAGTTTGTTCAAATAAAAGCCCTGGGGTCAAAATTGGCCCCGCCCCGGGGGTCATTGATTTTCCTTATATGTGTATAGCAAAAACTTAAAAAATCTTCTTTTAAAAAACCCAAACAGCTACAGCTAAGATATTTAGTATGAAACATGTTCTAATGATTGTCTACCAAGTTTGTTCAAATAAAAGCCCTGGGGTCAAAATTGGCCCCGCCCCAGGGGGTCATTGATTTTCCCTTTATGCATATAGTAAAAAACTTAAAAAAATCTTCTTTTAAAGAACTCAAAGAGCTTGAGCTAAGATATTTAGCATCAAACATGTTCTAATAGGTGTCTACCAAGTTTGTTCAAATAAAAGCCCTGGGGTCAAAATTGGCCCCGCCCCGGGGGTCATTGATTTTCCTTATATGTGTATAGCAAAAACTTAAAAAAACT